>NC_143557.1:39932625-40083500 GCF_054136105.1 Typopeltis vanoorti
AGATCAAATGGTATGTTATAGACTAGTAAACTAGCTTCTTATAATTTCTGTAATAACAAGATGAGTAATTCCGTTATATTCTACTATGCTATGCTAAGGCATGCATTTTCTGTTCTGTAAGAGAGAAAACAGCTGAGTTTCCAGGAGCTTCAGCATGACTGGAATTATAACTGAAGTGACTAATACTATGAAACCATTCTTCTAGTAGCAAGACTTATATGTTGGTTAGACATAACTGGTAATTAGTTTACGGAATTAACAACGCATATAAAGTATATTAATGAAAGGTAACTTTAATGAATAACTTCTATATTTTGGCAACGTCACATTGCCATCTTCAGGAACATAAAGATATGGTATGTGCACTCAGGAACTAACACAAAGCAAAACCCACTATTTGGCTTCGTTATGTGGATGATGTGTTTGCTATCTGGCCACATGGCTCAGACACACTCCACTCCTTCCTAGCACACTTAAACAACCAACACCCCAGAGTCCAGTTCACCTTAGAAAAAGAGGAAAACAACACCCTTCCCTTCCTAGACACTTTAATCACCCGCCAGCTTGATGGATCTTTGGTTTTCTCTGTTTACAGAAAACCCACCCACACTGGCAGATACATTCACCAGCAATCCCCCCCCCCCCTCACAACAATATGGGGTGATAAAAACACTATATAACATGGCAAAATTAATCTGCTCAGATGACAAGGCCCTGACTATTGAACTAAACCACATCCTCAACACTTTCTTAGCCAATGGCTATAACCCCAAAAAAATCCAAAAAATACTAAAACCTGTAAACCACAACCCCCCCCCCTCCACAATAAAGATTACACCAAGTCTATCACCATCCCCTACATCCAGGGCACCTCTGAGAAAATAATCAATATCCTCAAAAAATGACCTTACTTCCTGTTACAGACCATATAAAAAGTTGGCATCCCTTATCCGCTCTACCAAAGACCAACCACTTCCCCTAGACCTACCTGGTGTATACCAGGTCCCTTGCAGCTGCAAATTGTCCTACTTTGGCCAAACAGGCAGAACAACAATTATCAGGATTTCAGAACACCAAGACTACATCCGGTTTCACCAGTACAGCTGCTCTGGGCTGGCAGACCATGCCTTAGATACCCACCATAAAATTCGTTGGAAGAAAACAAAAATACTTCATCGCAGCAAGTTTAAATACGAAAGATTATTCAAAGAATCTTCAGCAGCTCTAAAAAACGTTCCTAACCTCAACAAATTTGGGTGCATGAAACTGCCCCAAATTTGGGAGACTTTCATTATGAGAACTTCAGCCCAACTGCCAAGACTACCAAATTAGCCCGCAAGAGGGCACCATTAGGACTTTAAGAACAATATTAGTTTCTTGCTTTCTTCCTCATTTGCTTTGTGTTAGTTCCTGAGTGCACATACCATATCTTTATGTTCCTGAAGATGGCAACGTGATGTTGCCGAAATATAGAAGTTATTTATTAAAGTTACTTTTAATTAATATACTTTATATGCGTTGTTAATTCCGTAAACTAATTACCAGCTATGAAACCAGTATATTATGTTTGCTAACTGCAGTTTTTCTCTGGCCAGACTGCCTGTTTTGTTGGATGAAAAACCTGCATTTCCAGGAGAAACCCTATTAGTGAAATCCCCAACCAGATAATTCACCTTTAGCTGAAAAGCCTTTAAAAACATTTCTCATGTGCTAAGTAAGATTCAAATCCATGTCCTTCAAAACAAAAGACAAATGTTGAAGTACTTCAATTGTGCATAGAGGAACTGTTTCCAGGAGGAAAAGCGAAAGCCTCTTGCATCTTAGGTGGGTTTTGAAATTATGTTATTTCAATAAATGAGCATCAAATGCTACTGGTTGTACTTTTGTATAAATTTGTACATTTTAAATTTAAAAAACTTATAAATTTGAAATGTATGAAACAAAAATAACTATATGAAAGAATTGTGCAGTGTGTCCAGTTTGTGTTCATTCTCCATAAAATGATGGAATCTGCTACATTAAATTAATTTTTAATAGTAACATTTAAAAAAATGTTCATGATATAATACATCAGATATATATTCATATGGTACATTAAAATATCTTGATTGATAATGAGTACATGTATAATAAAACATAATGGATTAATAACAGCAATTAATATAAATGACTATAATGCTAACTATAAGAGCCTCGTAATATTACAAAACTAATTAAAACCAATTTAGAAACAAGTTTATGTAGGCTTTAACAATCTGTAAATCCAAAGGAATAATGCAAAGAATAAGCAATGTTCAAAAGCAACCAAATAGCAATCATCACAGGTAGTACAGCTATTGAAAACTAGTTTTATACTAGTCTGAGGTCTTTACAGTCCTTATGGTTTTTATTAATGGATTCTTTATGTACACCTAGTGGTGACATCAATCAGCTGCTATACGACTGCTGTAGCATTCAGAAATGGGACTTGTTTCTACCTCTTCCTCAAAGCCCTCCCAAAATTATTTCATTTGGTGGGAGGTGGAAATGATCAACTCTAGATTTCAAATAAGCAGTTTTACTGAAATCTGGAGTTGATCATAATGTCAAATCATTTCTATATTCAGTGCTGTTCTTTAATAATAATTTCATTATTTTTGATTGTTCTTTTGTGTGCAGGTACTACTCTGTAAAAGTTTATTGGCTACTTATAAGAAACTGCTTCTTAAAGCTAATGGCACTATTATTATAAAAATCGCTACACATAATCATGATACTACATACATTATAGAATCTGTGAGTAGGTTGTGCTAGTTGTAATGACATGCTTGGAAAATATAAGCAGCAATTCATCAGCAATATAAAATGCATATTGGCCAATTTAATTAATAATTTTACTAAGTCATTTAGGAACAACAAAATAAATACAAATGGTGATTAATCATGAGTTTATAAAAATCATTTGTTTTATATATTTGTTTCACGGCAATAAACAAGATATAAAGAACTCTATAGTTACAGATCTCACACAAATAACTACCTCCATTTTAATCTTCTGAAAAAAAAGGGGGCTCCTAAAATAATCATTTTTTTTCAATTTTAAGAAAGCCAGCTGTGTTTGAAAAATATTTTGCATTAGCTTCATTAAGCTTCTTTTCAGCAGCTTGTGGATTAACAATTTCCAGTCCCTGTAAAGGAGATAAGAGAATCATGAAAGTTATTCACATATGATATGTTAACTAATAACATATCATATGTGATAACATATTAATTGGTAATATGCATTTTCAAATCATGAAATACTACATTAAATTTAAAATTACTAGTAGATTTAGTCCTCAAAAATTTTTCTTCTGTTTGTATATAATTTATAATTATCAGAACCTTCACAGCTAACCATTTGCAACAATCCCAACAGCTTTTAATGGGAATCCCAAACCCACCCAAGGTTGTAAATCTATCGTATGCCAAGAGGTGAGCTAAAGCAAGATGATTAAAAAAAAAACCTTGCCCCCATTTTCAAGTATATATTTACACTTAAATAATATATATTTAAAAAATGTAATTTAATATATATGAGGGTGATCTGGACAGTTTTGATAAATATCTAGAACAGAAATGTTTTTTAAGAAAATATCTTTTCTTTTAAGATATATAAGAGTACATAAAAGTAATTAATTTTTGTTCTAGATTTTATCGGAACTTTTCAGATCTTCCCTAATGTATGTGTACACGCAGGGTTTGAACAATGCACTTACCTGCTTGTCTGTAATGAGTGAAATCTTTATTTGAATTTAAAAATAAAAAATCAGAAGGTTTGGTTTAACAGTTTTATCTAAGTAATGCTGATTCTCTTTCATGTAGTAAATATATATATACAGGGTGTTCGGGATAAATTTGACATATTTATAATTAATTATATTTTTCCGTAAGTTACATGTATTAACACACACTTCTCTTCATTTAAAAGTTTGGACCCTTCTTCATTCATATACAAGATGTCAGAAAGGATGGATAGCTGGAACCCACCTGAATCATGGAAGAGAATAACTTGTATCATGATGATTCGTGCCCGCCATCAAAATAAGGATATTACGACTGCTGCCCAATGCTCCCTGAATACAGTAAAAACAATCAAGCATGAACTAGAGACTTGCAATGGTGACTACGAGGATGTAGCAAGAAGAAAGATCCCTAGCAGACGATCTGATTGCGTTCGTACAGCAGAATTCCTCGCAAATCTGCAGGAACAGGTGTTGAAGAACCCTGGCATTGGAATTCGGGCTTTGTTCGTGGAGTTGCTAACTGTAGTCAAGCCCTGGATAACAAGGGTAGCCAATGGTAGGCCGTATGTATGGCAGCAGGATTCGGCCCCTTGCCACACCTCTGGGAAAAGTCAAAAATGGTTGTCTGAAAATTTCTACGACTTCACCAGTCCAAATGTTTGGCCTCCAAACTCCCCAGACCTTAACCCCATGGATTATTTTGTATGGGGCGCAGTTGAAAAAGACACCAATCGCACTTCCAGTAATACAAAAGCCCAGTTAATGGATAAAATTAAAACAGTTTTTGCGGCCCTTCCCAGGGAGACTGTAGCATCAGCTTGTTCGAGGTTCCGAAGCAGAATTGAAGCTGTGATCGATGCTAATGGTGGTTATTTTGAGTAAATCTTGTTGATAGTATTGTAATTAACTCTGCCTGTAATGTTTTTTTGTCAATTCATTAAATTTAATAGATACAAAGAAGATTTTCTTTTTCCTTACAAAACTGTCAAATTTATCCCGAACACCCTGTATATATATATATATATATATTTTTTTTTTTACTCTCACTCTCCCCCCCCCCCCCTTACTTATTGCATATATTGGGGAATGCTTGTTATTAAATATCTGTTTTGTCGATCATCACTGATTCTATTACAATGGAATATAACCAATAAGAGAATTATTTACATGGGAGATGAATTTCATCACATATTGTGAGACCAGATTCCCCACTTACTGAAAGCCCAAAGTGTTCCATGTTTGGTCTCTATATATATATATATATATATATATATATATATATATATATATATATATATATATATATATATACTCCATATATATTCCAGATATATATGCTGTTCCATATATACTCCAGAGAGCAGGGCTCTCTGGAGTATATATAAAAATAAAAAAAATAAGAAGAAATCCTTAGCCCACTAATGGTATGAATGTACTATAGGTTTGCTGATAAAACTGTTGTGGGTAAGAGCTGCATTAAAAAAATAAATAAAATAAAATAAATGAAAATTAGTATATGTACCTGTAATTTTGCTCTATAGAACACTCACTCCTACTGTGAGGTAGCCAGTTAATCAGACATAACACAGAATATTTAGAATTTGACCATTAATAAAGGACATTAAAACTTAGAAAGTGGAGAAAGAAGTATTTATTTTCCCAAAATATTTCATTATATCGATTCTATCCTAAATGATTTTCAATTGTTTTCTCAGTTGCCACCATGACATATGTCATGGTGGCAACTGAGAATCCATCTGACAATGTTTCTGAGTCAATCACAATTAAGTACACACACTGATGTAGTTATATGTGTAGACCAAGGGGGTTTATTTTATTGAGTTTTTTTTTTCCAACTGACATTTAGAAATTCATAATTAATTGCATCATCACCTGAATGCAACTACAGTTACACAGTTGTCTGAGCAGATAGTCTACCCACTCTCCAAACAGTCTATGGGTTGAAATCCAGCCATGGGAAGAGATGTTTACAAATGTCTTTGGGTAGGAGATGAATTTCATTGCCTGCTATGAGACTACACTGTTTAAAAAATGCTTCAAGTAACCTGAAAAATGTGCAATGTTTGGTTCTCTAGATCAGGGTTCCAAGATTATGTAAGAAAATACATAAAAAATATACTAATGCACGACAAGTTTACAACCATTCATGAGGGAGTCACCAAAAAATAAATAAATGAATAAATAAAATCAAAATAAATAAATACATTGCAACCATGAGTAGTTGCAAAAGTTACTGACTACACTGTGGTACTGTTTTAAATTTCTTATAATTCCAGAGAACAATTTTCCAAAATTCAGAGAGGTAGCATAGATCATTCTATTTAAGAGCAAGAACATACTTAGAACAGTTTTGCCTGATTCTTTAATGCTTAAGTGGTTATAAACAGAATGTTAGAGTTCCTTAAATCAGAGCTACTTAAATTATATATTTTTTTAAAAAAGTCACTTTTTCCCCCACATTCAAAACTTTTAAAATAAACTGTTATTTTTATAACGGAAACTGCATATAAGTAACAGAATTTTAATTAGAAATTATCAGTACACATTAAAACAGAAAATAAAACCAACTGCTCTTTCCAACCGAAATAAAACTAACTAAATCTAATGGCTTCTTCAGGGCTATTTTTAAATTGGAGTTCAGCATACATAGTGTGCCTGCACTTGATGTGGCTAGGTGGGCTGTCATCTGTTCTATGATGGGCATAACAAATTTATTTTCCTTTTAGAGGATGAGTAAAGGATTAAACAAAAACATATTTTGGTTTTTCTGTGGAGGTATTAACATTTTCAAACAGTTATGAGGTTAAACATTTACTGCCTGCTCCAGTCAATAAAAGCAGCATTTATTTAATGCAATGGTTGAAAGTTTCTGCATAAAGCATGGACATTCTGTAAAAGTGTGCCTAACACAGCTGTAGTGGTTTGAGTATATAAAGTGTTTCAAAGAAAAAAATTTCCTTATTTGCACAGAAAACTCTGTGCTAGTGTTACAATAGTGCATACTCCACTCTGTAAAAATAAAATAAAAACAAACAAACATATTTCTATATATAGTTGACTCTAACAAACTCTGAGACTTTGCAAAGAATTTGCAACAGTGTGTGTACTGCTATATAATTATACAAATTAATTTTCTATAGAAATTTCAAAATGGAGGAGAGAGGGTGATGAATCAGATATGACAGAAGTTAAAAGAGAACAAGTGTTCACACATAGGCACGTCACTATTCTTGTTCCTCAAACAGAGTGTGTGTGCAAGATGGATATGACCTATGAGGAGCCATGCATTTCCTACATGGACTAGACAGCCCAAGTTTAGTTTTAGGCTAAATCTGATATAGTTTGGTAGTAATCCTATTCTCTTTATCCAATATCTGCCACTGGGATATTAATATTTGTCTTATGATCTGCCATTGGGTTATTAATATTTATCTTATGATCTGCTTGTACTCAATATTTTCGCCAGGTAGGTGATAATAGTGTAAGAGATGAGTTAACCTAACTACAGAATCTACAACCTTCTTTGTTTGATTCTGGTATGGCTTAGGAACCAACACTGGTGTCTCATCCAAGTGGAACTTCATTATTTGATGTAACAGATGTTGGATCCAAAGCAGCACTGGATATTGGTGGTACGCCTGGAGTGACTTAATGAGTCTGTGTAGATGATGCACCTCTGGTAGTGTTGCATCTTTATTTAGTCTAACATAAGCTCTATATAAGCATGCAGGTTGGCAGTATAACTGCTGCATTTCCTTGCGATCCTTAAATATTATGCTGTCTGAAAAAACACAGCAGCACATACTATTAAGACTGATTTTGAAGCATCTATATAGACTGACAGAAAATCAGACTATTTTGTCCTGCATTTCAAAGACCTGCAATCAGGAGGATAGGTGGAGTGTTTCTCAAGAGGTCACACATAGACAAACTGCATTGTTGTATGTAGGAATGACAAGGTGGAAAGTTGTTCTGTGGCAAGCATGCAGTATTGCCTATTTTGAGTTTTTTCAAATGAGCAAATAATAGTTCTCCATGTGGGATAGTCTAGCAGAGATCATTTCAACATAAATACTAGATGCACAATGTTCTAAACCTTACATTTCAGGCTGTCTCATAGCAGATGGATCCAACCATTAGTGTGTGCTATTTCTGACAGATGCAAAAACCTGATTCATAATCAAGTTTTCTCATTAGATAAGTACTAGAAGAGATGAAACAAAGAAAAACACTGGCCTGTACTTCAAGAGGTGTAAGATGAGGTGAAAGGACACTTATCCCTCAAGATAGCATTATGGAATTTTGGCTCTGTTTCAAGTGAGATTATCATTTTGCCTAGTCTTAATTCTGGGTTAGAATTACATTTTCAACAAAAGCCCACAAAAATCTTGGTGAAAATCTAAACCCACTTACAAGAATCTAGAAAGAAAGATGATCAATGGCTGGCTGGCTGGCTGCAGCTGTCTTTCTATGACTCTTATGTTACATGAATGATAAAAGCAGATCACGCTGTCAACAAAGAGGACAATGCTTATAGTTAAAGGAAGTTATTCTGTAAGAGTTAAATTTGGAGAAAAGAGTGCGACACATGAAACAGAACCTTGTGGAACATGGGAGGGAAAGGCCAGGAGAGAGTAAATACTATTTGGATGGTTTGATTTAAGTTTTCAATAAAAAGCAAGAGGTTCCTTCTAAGACCAAACCTGTGTAGATCTTTACTACCTAACCGGCCATTATGGATAAAATACGTATCCTCATATGCTTCATATCCATGATATATTTCAATGTGATATCAATGGTATTACAATTTCAATATGCACTTCGCATCCATGATAACCTTGACGTGTATAGACATCTTGGCCGGTAGCATGGTTAAGTCACCAAACCTACACAGTATGTTATATAGTTTTCAATGTATATATATAAAAAAAACAACCCTAATACTAAATTACTGTTTTTCAGGAAACCATCTCTAATAGAAGCTTCCAGTCTGATTAAATACCGTATTTACTTGAATATAACTTGCACTTTTTTTCTCAAAAATTAAATCTAAAAAATCACGGGAGATATATGTGGGGATGTTTGGAAACTAAAGTTTTCAGGAAAAAACTGAAATTGGGTATAGCTACTTCCGGCGTCGAGAGCAGTTTCCTTGTATGCACTGTCAAAGTCATCTACCCAAATGGCATCATCTTCTCGCCCATCCAGGGCATTAGGGATGCCAGTTTTTAAAAAAAACTCTTGGCAATTATTTCTGACAAAATCTTTTCCCTAGATCTCAAAATCCAGCACAGCAGTTCTAATGATGGTCTCTTAATCTTCCCTGCTGGAGTTAGGTCGTAGCTGCCGGCTGCCATCCACTCTTTCTAGAATTTTCATATGTAGTTCTTGAATGGTTTGTTGACCGATACATCCAAGAGCTGTAGACAAGGTGTAAGACCACCAGGAATAATGGTCACGTTGGTCCTCATATCCGAAAGTTTTTTATTATGTCAGGTCCTAAGTGTCCATTGAAACTATCCCACACAAGGAGAGCAGGGTGGGATATTATTCACTATATATTTCTTAGTTTTAACATATTCACGACAGGGTGGTGTTTTGCCCATTTATCGTTCCGACAGAACTTCTCATTCAGTTTGTGTACTGCTTCCTCATTGCATGGGCAAGCTCAACTTGCATAAAGTTTCGACCCTTCGGCTGAATTTTACTGCTGCTTGTTTGGGTGCCACTTCTGTGTCAAGCTGGTGGGCGGACTCACACACACACATTATATGGCATGTTTCAATTCGCAGCAGAATTTTATTTGAAGTTGGCCTTTGTGATCTGTCTTAATGACATTGAAAATTTAAAATGCAATCAAACACTTATTTCATGTAATTGAAAAATTGGACAATAGTTTTAGTTAGCTACTGTGTTTGCCAGTGCAACATATGGTTTTGCTTGAGTCTATACAGAATACTTTTTGTGTGTGGGGGGGCACAATTCATTAGTTAGTGCTGTTTTTTTTTTCTTCTCTAATTGCACTGTTTGTTGAGAAATATATTACACAGACTGCAAACGTCTCTGCACCTTATTCAGTGATACAATAAACCTACTTATTTTTCTTGCGTCTGCAGTATAGTGGCTGTTGGGAAGGGCATGCTGTTTACTGTGGGGAGTGAGTTACTATCGCCCAGAGGTGTACGTGTTTAAACTGTTTTTTCTATGCAAGGTATATGTGAAACTTTTTTATTTTTTTGTAAAGTAAAATCCTGGGTGTGAGTTATATGCAAGGGAAAGTCATATTCAAGTAAACATGGTAATCTTATTTGGAATTATTATTATTATTTTTTTGTTTTTACAGAAGTCAGATTGTGTCCTGAAATGGGAAAAAAGATGCTTTCCAGAAATCATAAAAGATGAAGGCTGACGATTATTATCAAGATAATGCCCAAGAAGCTTGTCAGAGCTTTTGGACAATTATTTCTGAATCCTTACCTGATTGGAAATGAAACAATAACTGTCCTTTGCCCGGTATCTGGAAATTCACTCTCACAGAGGATTTCACCACAGAGGTACAGCAACTGTCAGATGTTTAATAATCTCCAAATGGATGTTACTTGAGACCAAAGCATTTTCTTACTATACAGAGTAGTTTTCAGTTCTTTGTTTTCAAAGTAATGGGAATTCAGCTTAATATAGTGCTAATATTTTGGCAAAACTTTGTCGAGAGGTTCTATCGTTGCTTTCAAATCAGCAATTATACACCGTTTTGTTCTATGACTGAAAGTGAGAGTGTGAATATAGGAAGTGTGAATGATAGTATTAATGATTTCTCAGAGAATAAAAAAGATGAGAGAGATGCATTGAGTGAGATCATGTTGTTGAAAGGTGCGATAGAAAGAGCAAAACAGCAGCTAGAGTGCATGAACAAAAGTCGACTGAAAGAACCAACCAATAATAAAAGGTATCACAAGAAAAATAGACGTATGAATGTGAACATGAACAAAATGAAGGATAGAGTGCTGTATGGAGACTCGTTAGTACGAGGTGTGTTAGTAGAGGATTTGACAAAATCGTACCAACCTGGTGCAACCATAAAGGATGTAACTGAGTCTATTAAAGAGCAAAAGGAAAGGGTGAAAGAAAAGATTGTTGTGGCAGGTACAAATGATTTGAAAGGAGATAAAATGGAAATGATAGAAGACCTGAATGAATTGTTTGAGGTAGCAAAAGAAAAGAGTGAGAGAGTTAGAATGATTAGTCTTTTGCCACAGTATGACAGTGAAATGTTTAAAAGGAGGGCCATAATTGTGAATGACTTTATGCGTGGGTTATGTATGACGAGTGGTGTGGAATTTGTGGACGTGTGGAGTGAGTTTGATGGGCGAAAGGATCTGTATAAGATGGATGGCTTGCATTTGAATGGTTATGGTGTAAGAAGACTTGAGAAAGTGTTGCTGAATGTAGTGGATGTGCCAATTCAGGGAAACTAGATTTGTTAAGGGGGAGGGGGGGAGGAGTAGATATACAGTCCTTAGGGAGGCAGTTGAATGTAAGAATGAACATAATATGCCAGAGCAAATAAGGACAACAAATCTGAGTGGGATAGTTAATATAAGGCATCAAGGTAGGGTTGGGGCTAATCGGGGTCTTAAATTCATGTACACTAATACTAGGAATATTAGGAACAAGAAGGAAGAGTTTTTGGCCATGGATGGCACTTCCAGACCACAGGTTATTGGTATTAGTGAGACATGGCTGACTGTAGATGATATAGCCAATGGGATTGAATGTGATGGGTATAGTGTGTTCAGGAATGACAGAGAGAATAAAATGGGGGGAGGAGTATTGTTGATGATAGCTGATGAGCTACAGCCAAGGAGAATAGAAGTTGAATTGCAGGATAGAGAAAAGAGCACATTTGAGGCCATTTGGTGTGAGATTGTGGCTAGCAGAACTAAATATACAATTGGGTGCTGCTATAGACCAGGTGATGGAAAAGATGGTGGTGACAGTATGCACAAGCAAATAGAAGAAATGAGTGGAAGGAGGGTAATTATTATGGGAGATTTCAACTATGGTCGCATTGATTGGAGTGAGGAGAGGACACACGGGAGGAAGGAATTGGATTTTATGCGGTTATTAAGGGATAACTATCTGCGACAGCACGTAATGGAAAATACTAGGGGTCAGAGAGTGCTTGACCTAGTAATTGCATCTGAGGATTTGGCTGTAACAAATATGACCACATTGCCACCAATTGGTGAGAGTGATCATAGGGTCTTGACTTGGGAGGTGGCTACAGGAGTGGAATTTTCAATTAAGACAGGGTACATGTGGAATTATCGGGCTGAAAAGTATGACAAGCTTAGGAGTTTGATTGGTTCAGTGCCATGGCATGTACAACTGCAAGGACTAGAAGTTGATAGTGCATGGGAGGCAGTTAAGAAGTGTTTGCATGAAGCAATGGCTGACTGTATACCTAGAGTCCGAATAATAAATCAAGTAGGGGTTAAATGGATGAATAACACCATTAAGCTTGAGCTGCAAAAAAAGAAACAACTATGGAGGGAATTTAACGAGAAAGGTGACCGGCAGGCACATGAACGGTATAAAGCACAGGCCAGAAGGGTAACGAGTGTGGTAAGAAAAGCAAAAAAGGATTACGAAAGAACATTGGCCATTCAGGCTAAAGAGAATCCTAAACAGTTTTTTAGATATGTAGCAAGTAAAAGGAAAAATGTACATGGCAGAATGATTTTAAAGAATGCCGAATTGTAGGGAGGTAACTGAATCAGTTGAGATAGTTGAGTTACTGAGTGAGCACTTTGCAAGAATATATCATCCAGGTGGTGACATTGCAGAAACGAATAAACCAGTAGATTATACGGGAATTGTGGTGAATGAAGTGGAGGTGAGTAGTCTATTGCATAACCTCAATGTCAATACATCTGTGGGATTGGATGGTGTACCAGCTCGTGTTGTACGAGAAGCAGCTAAAGAATTATCAGTACCCTTGACCATTTTGTTTAATATGAGTCTCGGGTCTGGGTTAGTCCCGAGTGGGTGGAAAGAGGGGAAAATAGTTCCACTGCATAAAGGTGGTTCCAAGACTGCTGTTGTAAATTACCAACCGATTAGCATATCAGGAATCATTGTCAAGGTCTTAGAGAAATTAGTCAAGAAAAGAATACAGGAGTGGATAGATGAAAACGGGATAGTGTATGGGGGATACATGGTTTTGTGAAGGGTAGATCATGCCTCAGTAACTTGCTCACGTTTTATAACACAGTGATGGCTGACCTGGATAGGGGTAATGGGTTTACAGTGATACTACTGGACCTTGCCAAGGCCTTTGATAGGATACCACATGGAACCCTAATCAGTAAACTGGAGCAGATGGGGATAGATATAGGGTTGGTGAGATGGATAGGAGGGTGGTTGAAGGAGAGATACCAGAGAGTGGTTTATTCAGGAGTGGTGTCTAAAAGACGTCTTGTGACTAGTGGAGTGCCGCAGGGCTCTGTTCTTGAACCACTGCTTTTCAATTTGTTCATCAATGATATTGGAAAGGATTTGAGAGGAAGTGTTCACTTGTTTGCTGATGATGCAAAGTTGGGTTGAGCAATTGTGAGTGCACAGGATGTCAAAATTTTACAGGATGATTTGGATAGTTTGGAGGACTGGGCTCGGAAAAATGGATGTCAATTTAATGTGGCAAAGTGTAAGGTTATGCACTTTGGGGTGAAAAGAATAGCAGCAGTATATCGCATTGGTGGAACCGTACTCCAGGAGATTGATGAGGCCAGGGATTTGGGAGTGTTGGTGGATAGGGAGTTGAAGTTTAGGGGGCACATTGCAAAAGGGACTAAAACAGCTCACCAAATCACTTGGCTTCTGAAAAATACTTTAACATGCAGAGACAAACAAGTTGTTCTTCCTCTGTATCAAGCCTTGATAAGACCCCATCTGGACTTCTGTGCCCAGTTATGGGCACCAGGGTTTCTTCGTGATGGGGAGGAAGTGGAGAGGGTCCAGAGACGAGTGACCAAGATGATAGCAGGTCTGTGGAATGAACCTTATGAGAATAGGTTGAGGATTTGTGGGTTGCAGAAATTGGACGATAGGCGAAGGAGGGGTGATATGATTGAGACATTCAAATTACTGAAGGATTTTTATAAGATTGATCCAGAAGATATTTTTGAAAATATGACTGGTGATGGGAGGACTAGGGGCCATGCATGGAAGCTGGGCAAGAGCGTGGTTGACAAGGGTGTTAGAGCTAGGTTTTTTACTTGGAGAGTGGTGAATGAGTGGTGAATGATGTTAGGGTCTTCCTCGATGAGTCTGTCGACTCCTTGGAGTTTCCCGGAAAATAATAATAATAATAAAAGTGATTGTCTTGTGTATATTTGTCCTTCATTTTCCGGACCTTGTCTTGACAACTATGTATTTGATCTGAGTGTCAGATGTACACTGGATCCAAGTATTCTTTCAGCTCTGATGACATGTGTATTGTGCTCAAGCATATTTGAAAGTAATTAAATTTCTTGTAGCAGGATATTATTAGAAGATGAGAAATGCTTAATGCTTTAAGTTTTCTTTGCTGCTATGCAAAAAAAAACTACTCAACTAGTACTTTTAGGTACTGCAGTTATATTATATGCTCAGTAACACTACTTAGTAATAGAAGAGTGGCTAACTGTTGGAGTATCTAACTGTACAGGGATGAGATTGTGTTTCAGGCAACCTGATCTTTTTTTCTATTGCGATAACTAAAACATACACTGTTTCCTATGTGAAAGAGTGGATATTATGGAAAAATAATTGCTCCTCAAAATGTTTTCTACTTCATTTCTACTCTACAACAGTAACTTCTAAGTTTAAGATGGACAAGTTACTGCTGCAGGGCATACACCTAGCAAGGGCTCCTAGACAACAGCTTCTACAAGAGTAGAAGACACTTTTTAAGTTTAAGAGGGAGAAGTTACTGTAAGAGGAGTAATAGTAACTAAAAAATGATATTATTCAGGTTGTCCTAGGAAATATCAGCACCACGTGAAGATAAATGTTGCAAAATGTAATATGAAATCCTTCACGAGACAGACAGCACCTGCCTCTAATTTGGTTTGGAAGAAGGCTTGTTGGAATGGTTGTCCACTAGTGACTTCTCCACAAGAAGTTCCATTCCCTATCATGTCCTTACAGATGACAACATAGCAAAATGTAGTATCTCACCAGGTTTCAAATAACTTGACTGCAGGCAAAGTTTATGTTTTTGTAAGATTCATGCCATTCAATATGTAAGATTCATACAATATCATATTACATCATCTTCTTGTACTGTAAGAGTGTTTGGTGGATTGGCCTGACTTCTAATTCTGTAAAAGCTTGTGCTTAGCGATCCTATATTTCTTCTTTTTAGGGAAGTTCAGATGGCCAATGTCTATATCTTCCTCTTCAGGAAAAATATCAAAGACATCACTGAATTCAACTCTCTCCAGGATGATTGGTATTTTTGTTATTTCAGATTCCTCTGTGAATAAAGAACTTTCCATTTTTCTGCTAACATGTGTTTAGAGGCTTTCCTTGTGTGGTTCTCATGCCATTATTACTTTTTTTTTTCCTTCCCCTAATGAATTTCTTGTAATAGGATAATTATTGGCAAATTTCCCAGAGTAAGACCATATTTGTTAGACTTGATAAGTTCTAATGAAAAGCAGACAGGATGGAAGCATTCAGGATCATTTCAATGTGAGAAGGTAGGACAATCATAAAATTTAATGACCATCTTCAGATATTTTTTCACATCTACCTTCTCTGCATAAGAGAGAGAGAGTTTTTCAGCAGAAATGGTGATAAACATCCATTTGTTTATCGAGATGGAATTTCTATTCTATCTTGATCTTCAGAATTGCATGACAGTAAGCAGGATGTTTTAACTCAGAGTTGATGTGGTTAGATGTTTTGCCAATGCTATCTTTAGTTTTATGCTTTTTGTTGCCAACGAATGAGGATGGACTGGCCAAATTGCCAGTCCATCCTCATTCATTCGGTACCCAGTGGATACCTACTAATGGGATACACCATGTGAAAGTGAGGACTGGATATTAGATTAGAAGCTCCGGTCAGTTCTCTGCATTCTCCTTCCAGTTATTTGGCTTTGACCTTTAATCGAACCAGCAGCTTTAGCTTACCTTTTTTATGAAAATAATTCTCTCATTAATTAAATCTTATATTAATTAATTTTATTTGCAAGAAATAAGCACAAAAAAAATGTTATGCTGGTAATTAATGCATTTGCAGAAACCTTCCTCCAGTTTTTATGTATTGCTATAATATAACTGGTCTCAATTTACAGAAATTTTTTTTTTTACATGAGCATTCCAAGGATACATCCCAGGTCTAAGTCACAGCTGCACTATGTCTATTGTTAGTAATGATCTAATACAAATTGTTTACCTAACAAGAATAATTCTCATCATTCTCTCAACACTCTTTCTTAGTTCACTACCTCATAATGTTAACGATCCACTAACTTGTGCTTAAATAGCTGCAATGTTTTACTTATTCTACTGGTTCTCCATTCAGAACACAGTTGACGTTTTCAGTATTTTTGCCTATTTTCACTGTCTTTGTCTTACTGCTGATTTTCAAATTTATTACAACAGTCATTCAGTTTAGTCAGGGAATCTCTTAGACTTGTACTAGATTTATTTAGAAATATAACATCATCTGCATAAAGTAGAGAGAGCTGAGATTAATAACTGTAGTGTTTTGAACAGCTTTCCTCTTGGCACCAGTACAGCCACTCTGGGCTGGATGACCATGCCTTAGATACCTGCAATAGAATTCGTTGGAAAAAAACTAAAATAATACACCACAGCAAGTTCAAGTACGAAAGATTATTCATGGAATCATCATCAGCTCTAAAAAACGTTCCAGACCTCAACAAATTTGGGTGCATGAAACTACCCCAAATTTGGGAAGCATACATTATGAGAACTTCAGCCCAACGGCCAACACAACCCAATTAGCCCGCTAGGGGGCACCATTAGGACTTTAGGAACAATATTAGTTTCTTGCCTTCTTCCTCATTTGCTTTTGTTAGTGCCTGCATGCACATACCATATTTGTATGTTCCTGAAGATGGCAACATGATGTTGCCGAAATAATGAAGGTATTCATTAAAGTTTGCTTTAATTAATATCCATTATATGCATTAATTCCTTGAGCTAATTACCAGTTATGTATGACCAACGTATAAGCCTTGCTACAAGAATTCCGAACAAGAATGTATATCAAGCGTGTCTGTTTATGAGATAATGTATATTGATATTGAATTAGGCTTACACAAGGTATGCCTTACTGTCAGTTAATGTATATATGACCAGCAGGTTATTCTAGATTGTGAATTAGCTTTAAAGGAAGAAAATTAGAACTAAGTTTGGATTAAGAAGAATTGAGAATAACAAAGAATTGTAATGAGATTGTATATATATGTTAATATGAATCATACTGTAAATATCCCTTTTTGATTTAATTAAATAGTTTGTGAACAACACATTGGTCTGATTCTGTCAATGCACTATCATGAAAAATTCGAACCTGCTTAAAGTAGAAATTTATGTGATCAATAATTAAGCCACAACTAATTTAAGGAAAGGATTAATATAAGCAGGCAATATTCCCTCTAAGCTGTGCGCACATACACGTTTTACAACTAGCACACAAAGCAAAAAAATATGCGCACACTACATTTTCAAGATGAAATTAAAATTTATTAATTAAAGAAGTTCCATCTAAACATTAACCTATAAATTCTTTAAAAAAATATGGTAACTCGGCAGCGCTCAAGCCTATAATCTCTCATTGTTTATTACATTCTCGAAGTTGCACAAAACTTATAAATTATTAACAGTAACCCTATTTGAGGCTAGCGATTTGATGCCAAAGTGAAAGGGGTGTGGCTTAAATGTGTAATTTTTAATTAGCATATAGAATGCCGTGTGGTTTGTTTACATCTCAGGCCTGACTCATGGAAAATTCCCAAACGTGATTGGCTGATCAAATTAGTTCAAGATCATGACGAATTAAAACAATGGTTTCATAATTTTAATAAAAATAATTAAATACTTTTAAAAACTTAAATTAGAGTACAATTAAAAACAAAACCCTAACTCCCCACTGTGTGTGGGAACACGGTGGGGAGTTGGGGTGGGTGACCTGGCTGACGTCCCATTGACACCAGAAAGTAAAGAGTGAACTAAATTCTTGTAACTTTTTTGCTTAAATGATCAGTATGGTGACTCATGTGGGTGCGCACATACTTTTCAAAAGAAGGCAAATTTTGCACACACGCAAATTTCTGCGCACACTCACAGCAAAAAATTAGAGGGAACATTGTAAGCAGGGAATACAAATGATATCTGCTTTGTCTGTGGTTAAAAATCTTATATCTCACATTCAAATTATAGTCTAACTGGCTCAGTCGTAAAACAAATAAATTTGTTAGACTACAAAGCGTGAGAACATAAGATATAGTAGAAATAGACAGATGGAAGCAGTCGATAGCTAAGTCAACCATTTACGATTCATGAAGTTTTTAAGTACAGAAATTAAGGGCAAAGCAGTGTATTAGAAATACAGAATATATTATAACCACATCATCTGAGATTAGCTCTGCCCACAAATTCCTAAATGCTAACAATGTCAAAGCTTTTCCTAATATCTTTATTTGATACTGTCTGTTCACTGTCCTAATCTTTCTCTGAACTTTCATATCCATGGAAGATCAAGTTTTTTTTTTTTTTTTTTCCTCCCTAACCCAGCTCTCAGATTCGTACGTTAGAATTGGTTGGAATACAGTCTTGTATACACCAAATTTCTCTCTTATTCCATATTAATTTATTCAGTTGACTTCCCACAATCTTCGCTAATTCTGTTATCTGTTTCTATTTAATTTGCCATCTTCACTAAAAAATGGTGCCTAAATAGCTGAAATGTTTTACTTGCTTTGTAGTTCTCCATTCAGCTGATGTTTTCAATGTCACTGCCTATTTTCAGAGTTTTGGCTTTTTAATTGCTGATGTTCATATCAAATTCATTACAGCAGTTATTCAATGTAGTCACAGAATCCTGCAGACTTGTACTGAATTTATTTAGGAGTATAACATTATCTGCATAAAGTAAAGAGTTGAGATTAACATGTCCAATCTTGATAATGCAACTTTCTTTCATAGTGTTAGTTAGTTACTCACATGTGATGTCATTTTGATGCTGTATGATCACTCCCATACCGCTCTGGATTTTGGGAGTGAATTCTTCTTCTAAAAGAAATTGTAAGATTGCAAATATCCATGCCCCTGGTGGGATTCGAATCTGCAGCCTGTTGGGTGGAGAGCAGATCAGCCAACCAGGATGGCCTGGTTGGCTGAGTAATGTGGGCCATATATAAATGATGAATAACAGTGGAGATTATGTGCATCCTTGTCTCAACACCTGATCTTTCTCTGAACAATATAAACAATATATTAACTAACATTCATGTCATTTACCTAGAATCTTCATAATGAACTAAATATGCACAGTCAGTACAATTAAAAATTGTACTGACTTCATGAAACCTCAAAAGTCATTTATAAAATGATTGACACTGCTGATGTGAAATATTAATTTCCCAACCAGAAAGATACCCAATCATATACAGCTGGTTTAAATTGATAGGGTTCTCTTAAAACTGAAAATCAAAGAAATGCTGCACAAATAAACAGTAATTATTTAATTTGAAGTTTAAGTAAATATTATGATATTCATTTTGGCAACAGCTCATGAAATACTCTTTATCCACAAGGTAAAACAATTCTGTATTCCTGATTCAGAATTTCAGTTTTTTATCTAAGTTTTTGATGGTACAGTCTGCTCATATTTAGTTCATTATGAAGATTTCAGGCAAATGACATTAATTTAAGCTAATGTAACATTTCAAAATCTAAACATTAATTCTGTTTTCATAATTTTATACTATTCTAGTTAGATAAAGAATGTAATCCAGAAATGGAAATAAAAAATTTTCTCCTGATGAAATCAACACTGTGTAATCGCAACTTAGAGTATGCATGGTTAAATGCTATGTATGGTCTATACTGCTGTACGGTGCAGAAACTTGGACCTTGAAGACATCATAAATAAAAAAAAACTTTAAGCCTTTGAGATGTGGTTATACAGACGAATGTTAAAAATCCCATGGACAGCAAAAACGTCCAATCAGGAAGTACTGGAATAAACAGGGAAATCACGTGAACTTTTAGATACCATAAAAAGAAGGAAAACTGCATATCTTGGTCATCTACTTCATAATGAAAAATATAAAATACCTCAATTGCTTATAAAGGGGAAGATAAATGGAAGAAGAGGACAAGGAAGACGAAGAAAATCTTGGCTGGCAGACATCAGACAGTGGATTGGCATGAGCTCTGAGGGGACTGTTTAGAGTGGCCGAGGATCGCTCAAAATTTGTCAAGGTGGTCGCCGACCTCCGATAGGAGATGGCACTCAAAGAAGAAGATACTATTCTAGCTTTTTTTTTTTTATACATCTCTCATTATTGTTTCAATTTATGCATTTTTATGATGCCAGTTTATGTAATTCATACATGGTTCCAGCCAATTCTCTGTGTTCTGTCATAATGTCCTCTGTTTTCAACAATTTCCATTCTGTTTTTCTCATGATTTCATTTGTTCATTTTCACAAAATTTGTTTAGGCTTTTTTCCCCACATACAATTTCCATTCTTTGTGTTCTCTCATTTGATAGGAAATTTAGTTTGCTACTGTGAAGTTTTGAACTTTTAATGTTTGTAATAGTGAGCTTAAAGTGTGCTGCCTTCCTTTCATGCCAGGCATCAATATTTGTTTCCATTTACTACTTGGAAAAGATGTCTTATATACCTTGTTATTCACCACAACCCTAATGATTGAATCTCCATACAATGACACCTTATCATCCTTTGATACTTGCTTCTTCCTATTAATTTCCTTTTCATTCACCTCAGTCAATTGCTTCTTTAAACATTCAGTTTCTTCTTCCATACATTTAATTTCACGCTTCCTTTTCAACCACTCTTACTAAGTTCTCCATTATATTTCCATTTTTTGGTTGTCAGAATTTTCATCAATTTTTCGGATTACTTCTGGTGATGCTAATAAACCGAGATATCAAAGAAAGCACTTTGAAAAATACATAATCATGAATCATAATGATGTTTATCCATTGTTTAATGTTCCCTCCCTCCCCTCCTTCAAATGGAGTCAAAATGATCGACTTTTTTTGGTGGAATTCCTATACGCATCTCAAGAAAAGTCTAACAGAGGCTTAATTCAGCATGACTATGCCCAACCAAGCTTAAATTTCATGGACAGTAAGTTGTCCAAGTATTATCATGTTTTAATGTTTATTTATTTATTTACTTTTTACTTGCAAGGTTTTTCCTCCTTTTTTTAAGTCACACCTACAATAAAAACATGCCAAAACAATGTCCAAACTATTTGGAATTTTTTTTTTTTTTTAAAGTCATAGTTCTTTTATCTCTTACAATTAGCTGTGGTACAAATTTTCCAGTGTTCTAACCTCCATTATCAGATGAAATGTCAATTTTTCAAAAAAAAAAAAGTTTTCTAAGAAAAAGAAATACACTATTAAGTAATGCCCCCCCCCCCCCCCCCCCCGCTTTAATACAAATTTGAAACACTAAATTATATATATCACACAATGATAGTTACAAAAATTTATCCTTTAATTGTATCCATTTTTGCAAAGCTAAATCCATATATACAGGTAATCCTCTACTTACAACGATTCGCACTTGCGATGACCAAAATTATTATTATTAAAAATTCTCTAATTTAACTTTGCTGCCAACATATACATACATACATCACATTGCTTTTGTATACTTTTTATTGCAGCGTCGCCATTAGTCGACAAGCAAAGCCAATCACCAATACAATAGCCGCTACTATGATTCGTCCACTTCTAACAGCCTTTGGCACATTAGTTGCTAATCAGCAGTCGAAGTGTTCGTTTTTCTCTCGTTGCAATTTTTGTATCTCATTGTAACCCTATCATGTCCAGTAAGAGAAGTAAAACTACTGATGAAACTTTCAACATAAAAAAGAAGGCGAGGAAAGCTTTAAGTTTAGATGTTAAAATAAAGGTCATTATAGCACATGACAAAGGAAAGAAAGTCGGTGAAATAGCACGAGAAGAAAAACTATTGCATTCAACTGTTTCAACACTCATAAAAGATAAATCAAGAATAATGGAGGCAGCTAAAGAGGCAGTTAATATGAAATGTACAATTTTAACGAAAAAAAGAGAAGCTTTTAATGATATGGATAGATGATCAAATCAACAAGAATATTCCTCTCAGTTTGATTATGATTCAAACAAAAGCACGCCGCCTATTTGACAATTTAAGGAAACAACAAGAAGATAAATATGACGAGCATACATTTAACGCTCGTAAAGGTGGGTTTTATTGATTCAAAATCCGATTTTATTTTAACTTACATAACATACGGATAATGGGAGAAGCTGCTAGTTCCGATTTTGAAAGTGTCAAAATTTTCAAGAAAAATCTGAAAGAGATGATCAAAGATGAAGGCTATTTGCTAGAGCAGATTTTTAACATAGATGAAACCGGACTGTTCTGGAAAAGAATGCCAGAACAAACTTACATTCACAGAGGAGCTACATCGGCACCTGGTTTTAAGGCATTTAAAGATAGGATTAAGCTTCTTCTTGGAGAAATGCTGCTGGTTTTAAATTAAAACCATTTCTTGCATACCGTTCACAAAACCCCAGAGCTTTGAAAAACACTGACAAGAATTTGATATTTTAAGGATACTGAAGATAAATACTCGTCGTATTTATCTTCTTGTTGTTTCCTTAAATTGTTTACATGCTTATATTATTCACTGACAAGAATAAATTGCTGGTTTACTACAGGAGTAATCCTAAGGCTTGGATGACGATCGTTTTATTCAAAGACTGGTTCTTAAATTGTTTTATTCCAGAAGTACGTGCCTACTATCTTGAAAAAAACATTCCTTTTAAAATTCTATTGCTCTTGACAATGCTCCAAGATATCCTCTTCACATCAGCGATTTGAATGAAAATATAAATGTGATGTATCTACCGCCCAGTACAACAGCTGTGGTACTGGGCGGTAGTGATTCAACCTATGGATCAAGGTTCAATTGCTACATTCAAGACATATTACCTGAAAGCTACATTTTCTCAAGCAATAACAGCAATGGACAATGATGCTATAACATTACACGATTTTTGGAAAAATTACGATATTAACCAATGTATCCAGAACACTGGAACTTCATGGAAGGAAGTATCGGATGTATGAGAGGAATTTGGAAGTTACTACTGCAGGAGACACTCGAAGAGTACAATGGGCATAGTATGTTAGAACAAATTGGTGAAGAAATCGTCGAAATTTCAAGAAAACTGGATTTAGAAATTAATATTACCGATACAGAAGAATTAGCAGATCATGAAGAAGGTGAGCTGACTGATCAAGACTTGATTTTCCAAAACGAAAGAGTTGTAGAAGAAGAAAGGAATAACGAGGAAGATGAAGATGAAGAAGTGAAATCGTTAAAAATGTTTACTGTAAAAGGATTAGCTGAAGTATTTTCTAAACTAAATCAAAGACTTCAGCAACTCGAAAATATGGATCAAGACACTGATCGCTTCGCCAAAGTCAAAAAGCAAATTCGAGAAGCAGTCAGATGTTATCGCAAAATATATGAAGGAAAAAAAAAAAAAACCCAACAGACAACATTCACCAATTTTCTGATTAAAAAAGATACTCCCGATCAGGAGAAATAACCATATCGTCCAAATAAGTGACAGTTACCTGTTTAATTAAAGACACTGTTAATAAGTTTTTTGTTTATGTTAACTAATATTTAAAGGAATTTCAAATTAAAGTAAGTGCACTATTTTTGATGTGTTTATGTATTTTTTTCTTAATTTTTTAAATTTCATTTTTCTTTCTTAATTTTGTATTTATGTATTTCTATGTGCTAATAAATAATTTATAAATGCTTATGTAAGTTTATACATTTTTCACGTTTTAAGTTATATGGAAACCTAATTTATGAAAATATTATAACAGAAATCAAACAAATCAAGAATTAATGAAGGTCCTCGACTTCCGACAAAGAGGTTGGAACATAACCCTGTCGTAAGTCGAGTTTTACCTGTATATTTTTTTTAAGTCACACCTAGAAATAGTGCAATTTGTAGGTGTTGACTTAATCATGTTTTAATGTTAATCTTTTTTTTTCAATTGCTAGGTTTTTCCTTATTTTTAAGTCACACCTACAACAAAAATTCTAAGGATGTCCTAAGCATAGTTCTATGTTCAGAACATCCAAATGACTTCCCTGGTAGTCACAAGCAATCTTAACAAATCCAATCAGCTACTTACTCTCTGATTTTCATCAGTTGTAATATCTGATGTGGCATAGTTTATACAGATCTTTTAAACTATATTTTGTATTTATTTTCGTAACCCATCTTCTGATGTAGTCACTATCAATAGTTTTTGCACCATGAAGATTCAACAGGTTTAATCAATTTCCAGGATGTTTTCTCTTGATTTCACTAGGACCTCAATGAAAATCTCTGCTGTTTTATGCAGTGCAGCTGTTACATGGACCAACTGGTGTTAAACATTTACTGAAAAAAAAAAAAAAAGAAAAAGAAAAAAAAGGGTGGGAAATAGTATTTAGCATGAGGACATGATGAAAGTGTAATACTGATGTTTAACCAAACAGAACAACTTGACAGTAAAATATGTTTATTGAGGCACTCAACCAGTTTCGTGACATAACTTTCACATCATGGAGATAATAATGAATAAAACAAAAAAAAAGTAAAGTATGAACAGGTAACAATTACAATGTAAATAGACATACAAAAATATTTTGGGAAAATTTGGAGAAAAGAGCAAAGCCAATAATAATGGCAAATACCTGTTGGATTTCTGCTCATGATATGGACTGGTTATTACTAGTACCATGTTCCAACATAAAAATATGCACAAATTCACTTGGAGAGAAGAGGCAAGGAATAAGAAAACTCTCATTGACTATGTTATTCTTGATAGTGATGACTTTCCCCTGGTGCTGGACACCAGAGTGTACAGAGGATTTGAAACTGGAAGCGATCACTATTTACTCTTGAGCACGATAAAATTGAATTTCATAATGAAAACAATGACATGCAAGAAAGTTTTAAAGAGAATAAAAGTTGAGCAGCTCTCAGATGTGAACTATAGACTAAAATACACAAAGATTATTGAAGAAATAATGAAACAGTTTGAGAACAGTAACCAAACCTTGGAGATTCAGTGGCAAGCCTTGAAGACAACCCTGATTGATTCAGCCAGAGAGGCATGTGGTGAGGTTGTCTGCAAGGATAGAAAAATAAGAACTCCATGGTGAACACAGGAAGTTAAAGAGGCGGTGAAGGATAAGAAGGAAGCATATCAAAAGTTCCTGGCAAATAAGTCAGCTTGTGCTCTTAGAGAATACAGAGACAAATGCAAGAATGCTAAACACTGTGTAAAACTAGCTAAACAAAAGTCATGGGAGGACTTTGGCAAGAACATAGAAAATAAATATCAAGAAGGTGGCAAAATATTCTGGAGGTTGTGAAGAAGCTTAGAAATGGAGGAAAGAGTGCTGTAAAAGGAGTTAGAGATGATAAAGGTGACATGAAAACAGGAGAAAAGGATATCCTTGAAGTATGGAGTAATTACTTCGAAAAATTGCAAAATGAAACAAGCAGTGATAGCAAAGTGGTAAAAAACACTCAACAGGCATACAGTCAGGAATACATATCCATACTTGAAGAAGAAAAAGCCATCAATGGCTTGAAATGTGGAAAGGCAACAGGAGTAGATGATATTCGACCAGAAATGCTGAAGTGTGGTGGTATAAAAGTCTTACAGTGGCTGCACTGCATAGTTCAGAAGGCCTGGACAGAGGGCCAAATTCCTGACGATTGGACTAGAGCTCTCATAGTATCCATATATAAAAAGCGAAATAAAATTGAATGTGAGAATTATTTCCCTACTGAGTGGTAAGATTTAGGCCAGTATACTTGAGAAACGGTTGAGAAGAATTGTGGAAGAAAAGCTTGGTGAAGAACAAGCTGGATTCAGGCAAAATAGAGGCTGTCAGAATCAGATCTTCACTTTACGACAAATAGTTGAGAAAGCATGAGAATATAACAAAGATCTGTATTTAAGTTTTGTCGATTTGGAAAAGGCATATGACAAGGTGCCAAGAGAGAAGCTATTCAAAAACGCTACAGTTATATGGTGTCAATGGGGCATTATATCAAGCAATACTTACTCTGTATTTGAGTTGTAAGTCAGCAGTTAGAATTGAAGGAAGTACAGGAAGATGGTTTAATGTTAAATCTGGAGTGAGACAAGGATGCACATTATCCCCTCTGTTATTCGTTATCTATATGGATCACATTATCATGAAGGAAAGTGGTATTACACATGATATCAAAATTGGAGATGTTAATGTCAGCTCTTTGCTTTATGCAGACGATGTTATACTTCTAAATAAATCTGTTACAAGTCTGCAAGATTCCCTGACTAAATTGAATAACTGTTGTAATAGACATGGTATGAAAGTCAGCAATAAAAAGACAAAGACAATGAAAATAGGCAGAATTGTTGAAAATGTCAACTACATTGTGAATAGAGCTAAAGAACAAGAAAAACATTTCAGCTAATTAGGCACGGTTTTTAATGAAGATAGTAAATTAAATATGTGGAAATAAACAACAGAATCAACAAAGCTGATATGGTAGGAAGTCATCATCATCATCATCAAATTCCTGCCATGTACCCTCAAGGGGTGTACAGGATATGACAGTACTACATGAAAAAAATACATCATTACTAACTTCCTATCTACAATTTTCCTCCAAATCAGTCTGTTACTTGTCAAGACTCCAACATTATCAGATCTTATATTTCTATCGTCTAAGGCACTTTGTACCGTATCAATCCACCTATTTTTGGTCTTCCTCTGGGTCGTTTTCCTGCCAACCTGGCAGAGAACACTTGTTTTGCTAATCTTTCCTCTCCCATTCTATTTAAGTGACCATACCATCTGAGATTAGCTCTGCTAACGCATTCCTGGATGCTGACAATGTCAAGTTCTTTCCTAATATCCTCATTTTTAATATGATATTGCCATTGATGCCATCTGTTCACGCCTCTAATCTTTCTCAGGACTCTCATATCTGCGGTCTCTAGTCTTTGGTCAAGTGTTTTACTTCTGACCCAGCTCTCAGATCCATAAGTTAAAATTGGTTTGAACACAGTCTTCTATACAGCTAATTTAGTGTTCCGACTAATTTCTTTCTTATTCCATATGAATTTATTCAATTGACTTCCCACCATACCAGCTTTGCTGATTCTGTTGTCTATTTCTATATTTAGTTTACCATCTTCAGTAAAAATTGTGCCTAAGTAGCTGAAATGTTTTACTTCTTCCACAGGTTCTCCATTCACAACACAGTTGACATTTTCAATGATTCTGCCTATTTTCATTGTCTTTGTCTTTTTATTGCTGACCTTCATACCATATCTATTACAACAGCTATTCAATTTAGTCAGAGAATCTTGCAGACTTGTAGCGGATTTATTTAGAAGTATAACATCATCCGCATAAAGCAAAGAGATGACATTAACATCTCCAATTTTGATATCAGGTTTAATACCACTTTCCTTCATAATGTGATCCATATAGATAATGAATAACAGAGGGGATAATGTACATCCTTGTCTCACACCAGATTTAACATTAAACCATCTTCCTGTACTTCCTTCAATTCTAACTGCTGACTCACAACTCAAATAAAGACTAAGTATTGCTTGATATAATGCCCCATTGACACCATATAACTGCAGCGTATTGAATAGCTTCTCTCTTGGCACCTTGTCATATGCCTTTTCCAAATCGACAAAACTTAAATACAGATCTTTGTTATATTCCCATGCTTTCTCGACTATTTGTCGTAAAGTGAAGATCTGATCCTGACAGTCTCTATTTGGCCTGAATCCAGCTTGTTCTTCACCAAGCTTTTCTTTCACAATTCTTCTCAACCGTTTCTCAAGTATACTTGCATAGATCTTGCCAGGAACACTCAGTAGGGAAATACCTCTCTAATTCTCACATTCAGTTTTATTTCCCTTTTTATATATGGGTACTATGAGAGCTCTACTCCAATCATCAGGAATTCGTCCCTCTGTCCAGGCTTTCTGAACTATGCAGTGCAGCCACTGTAAGACTCTTATACCACCATACTTCAGCATTTCTGGTCGAATATCATCTACTCCTGCTGCCTTTCCACATTTCAAGCCTTTGATGGCTTTTTCTACTTCAAGTATGGATATGTATTCCTGACTGCATGCCTGGTCAGTGTTCTTTATCACTGTGCTGTCATCACTGCTTGTTTCATTTAGCAGTTTTTCCAAGTAATTACTCCATACTTCAAGGATATCTTTTTCTCCTGTTTTCATTTCACCTTTATCATCTCTAATTCCTTTTACAGCACTCTTTCCTCCATTCCTAAGCTTCTTCAACAACCTCCAGAATATTTTGCCACCTTCTTGATATTTATTTTCTATATTCTTGCCAAAGTCCTCCCATGACTTTTGTTTAGCTAGTTTTACACACTGTTTAGCTTTCTTACATTTGTCTCTGTATTCTGTAAGAGTAAAAGCTGACTTATTTGCCAGGAACTTTTGATATGCTTTCTTCTTTTCCTTCACTGCCTCTTTAACTTCCTGTGTCCACCAGGGAGTTCTGATTTTTTTATCTTTGCACACAACCTCACCACATGCCTCTCTGGCAGAATCAATCAATGTTTCCTTCAGAGTTTGCCACTGAATCTCCAAGGTTTGATTCCTGTTCTCAAACTCTTTCATTTTCTTTTCAATAATATTTCTGTATTTTAGTCTACAGTTTACATCTGAGAGCTGCTCAACTTTTATTCGCTTTAAAATTTTCTTACATGTTATTCTTTTCAATATGAAATTCAATTTTATCCTGCTCAAGACTAAATAGTGATCACTTCCAATTTCAAATCCTCTGTAACACTCTGGTGTCCTGCACCAGGGAGAAAACATCACTATCAACAATAACATAGTCAATGAGACTTTTCTTATTCCTAGCCTCTTCTCTCCATGTGAATTTGTGCACATTTTTATGTTGGAACATGGTGTTAGTAATAACCAGTCCATGTCCTGAGCAGAAATCCAACAGATATTTGCCATTATTATTAGCTTTGCTCTTTTCTCCAAATTTTCCCAAAATATTTTTGTATGTCTCACAATCATTTCCTACTCTACTATTTAGATCCCCAACAAGGCCCAACTTTTCCTTTTTCATTGTGTCAGTAGCTTTTTCTAAAGCATCAAAAAATTCCTCCACTTCTACCTTAGTAGAACCTTCTGTGGGACCATAGGCACAAATAAGTCTCATTGTCCAGTTCCCCATTCTCATATTTGCCCACATTACTCTACTTGAGACTGACTGCCATTCAAGAAGATTAGCCTCGTATTTTGTGTTGAATACTATGGCTACTCCTTCTTTTCCTTGATTGTTATTGCCTGAATATAACATTTTGTATTTATTGCTCAGAAAGATCTCACCAGTTTTGGTCTTTTTTGTTTCAGTCACCCCTATTATGTCGATCTGGTACTTATCTAATTCCTCAGCTAGCTCCATTTCTTTGCCATTCAGGCTTCTTACGTTGATAGTACCAATCTTTAACTCTGGTGATGTTGAGTTGGGGTTTGTTTACAGATCGGTAGGAAGTCAACTGAATAAATTTATATGGAATAAGAGAGAAATTAGTTAAAACACTAAATTAACCGTATACAATACAGTGTTCAAACCAATTTTAACTTGTAGATCTGAGAGCTGGGTCAGAAGTAAAACACTTGACCAAAGACTAAAGACTGCAGATATGAGAGTCCTCAGAAAGATTAGAGGCATGAACAGATCACATCAATGGCAATATCATATTAAAAACAAGGATATTAGGAAAGAACTTGATATTGTCAGCATCCATTAATGTGTTAGCAGAGCTAATCTCAGGTGGTATGATCACTTAAACAGAATGGGTGAGAAAAGATTAGCAAAACAAGTGTTCTCTGCCAGGTTGGCAGGAAAACGACCCAGAGGAAGACCAAGATATAGGTGGTTTGATACGGTACAATGTGCCTTAGACGATAGAAATATAAGATCTGGTAATGTCTTGACAAGTAACAGATTGATTTGGAGGAAAATTGTAGATACGAAGTTAGTAATGATGTAAATTTTTCATGAAGTACTATCATATCCTGTACACCCCTTGAGGGTACATGGCAGGAATTTGATGATGATCTTCTTCTGCAGCTTCTCCCACTTAAGTGGGATCACTGTTGTTAATGAGTCTCACCCACACCTTCCTGTCTTGGGCTGTCACCACATCCAAGTTCTTCATCCTCAAGTCCTCTTCTACCAGCTCCCTCCATCTCTTCTTTGGCCGCCCATGCTTCCGCCTTCCTTGCACATCCATCTGCATGACCCTTCTTCACACATATTCGTCCTCCCTACTGATCATATGACCAAACCATTCCAACCTTGCCTCCTGTATTTTCGCTCCTAAGTTCGTAACTTTCACTGTTCCCCTGACATAGTCATTTCTCAGACGATCCTTTCTGGTCACACTGCACATCCACCTAAGCATTCTCATCTCTGCTACTTTCATCCTGCTGATGTTATTTTTCACTACTGTCCTATAGATTTCGCCTTTCAGATTGATCGGCACCCTCTTATCGCATAACACTCCAGCCATCTCCCTCCAGTTCCTCCAACCCGCTTGTATCCTGCATCCCACTTCCTTCTCAGCTCCTCCATCTTCTTCCACTGTTGAACCTAAGTATCTAAAGTCTCTCACCTTCCTGATGACATTTCCTTCCAGCTCCAGATCTGTCTCCTGTCCGCACCCCACTGTGCAAGACATATACACTGTCTTACTTCTGCTCAGCCTCATACCTCTCTCTTCCAGTACTTTTCTCCATCTTTCCAGTTTAGTTCCCGCTTCTTCTCTTGAATCTGCACACAGCAAGATGTCATCTGCATACAACATTGTCCAAGGCGCAGCTTCTCTCACCTCCTCTGTTACCACCTCCATCACAATATTAAACAGAAACGGACTTAATGCTGACCCTTGATTCAAGCCAACTGTTACTTGAAAACTTTCTGTCTGTCCCAGACAAGTCCAAACACTTGTCTTCACATTTCTGTACATTTCCCGCACCAACTTGACATATTTCATCGGAACCTTCTTCTCCCTCAGACACATCCAGACTTCTTGCCTTGGCACTCTATCGTATGCTTTCTCCAGATCAATAAATGCCAGATGTAGCTCCCTTTGTTTCTCTCGATACTTTTCCATTATCTGCCGTAACCCAAAGATAGCATCTGTTGTTGATCTACCAGGCATGAAGCCAAATTGTTCCTTTGCAATCTCCACCTCCTTCTTCAATCTACCATCAAGAACCCTTTCTAGGATTTTCATTGTGTGGGACATCAACCTTATTCCTCTGTAATTTTTACAGTCTTGTGCATCCCCTTTACCCTTGTAGATGGGGACAAGAGTACTCTCCCTCCATTCTGCGGGTATATTTTCCTGTTGGCAAACTTTCATGAACAGGTCCTACAGCAGGTTAATTCCTTCTTCCCCCAGTGCCTTCCATGCCTCCACTGGAATTCTGTCGGGGCCCACTGATTTTCCATTTCTCATCCTCTTCATGGCCTCCGTCACTTCCACTCTACTGATGTTCTGAACCATCCCCTAAGAAGGATGCCCATCTTCTCTGCGAGTCCTTGCATATTCCTCATTCAAAAGTCCCTCAAAGTATATTTTCCATCTGTTTCTTATGTCCACATCCCTCCATAATACTCTTCCTTCAGCGTCTTTGATCTGCCTCACAAGTAAGATGTCCTTTGCTGCTTTATTTCTACATTTCGCTAGTTGATAAATTTTTCTCTGTCCTTCCTTTGTTTCTAATTGATCATACAGATCTTGACATGCCATGGCCTTTGCCTGTGCAACAACTCTCTTAGCTTCTTGCTTTCTCTCTCTCTCTCTCTCTCTGTACACCTCTCTGTCCTCTTCCACTCTTGACTCATCCCACTTCTGCTTTGCCTTCCTCTTAGCTGCCACTGCCACTTGTACATTATTATTCCACCTCCAACCCTCCTCCTGCTCTCTAATCTTTCCAGATGTCTCACCAAGCACCTCGATTGCACAGCTCAGGATTACTTTTGAATTATGTTTCCACCAATCTTGTACACTTTCCAGTCCATCCAAAATCCTCTCTAACACCCTCTCCCTAAAACGATTCCTCACACTCTCCTCTTTTAAGCGAAACCACTTAATTGTCTTCATTCCATGGCATCCAGAGGTTCTTATCTTTGATCTTATTTTAAAGTCTGTGTACAGCAGTCGGTGTTGCTGTGCTACTTGATCTGTTGGAATTACTTTACAATTTGTCACAACCTTAAGATGTTTTCTTCTAGTCAAAATGTAGTCAATTTGTGAACTGTTGTTACCATTCCTAAATGTTATCAAATGTTCTTCCCTCTTGTAGAAAAACGAGTTCCCAATTGCCAGATCAAACGCTACTGCAAAGTCCACAACCCTCTCTTCTTCCTGGTTCATCATTCCCACTCCGTGGCCACCATGCACCCTTTTACAGTCTCTATTCTGTCTCCCTACGTGTCCGTTCAAGTCTCCTCCGACAATCACCATCTCATTTTCTTCCCTCATTTCTTCATCTAACACGTTCCAGAACTCATCTTTCTCCTCTGCTGTACAACCAACTTGCAAGGCATATACACATAATACGACCACCTGCTCTTCTCCAAGACCCAATTTCATTTGCATGATCCTGTCGTTCCTTCTACCCACTTCCAGTACTTCGCCCTTCATTCTGCTACACCATTTCTTCCCTCGTTATTCGCTCCAGAGTAGAACAATTTATATCCATCTCCCAGTTCCTTTGCCTTCCCCCCCCCCTTCCACCTTGTCTCCTGCACACATAAAATGTCCAACTTCCTCTTCATGTCTGCCACCTCTCTTCCCCTTCCAGTCATGCTTCCAACATTCAGTGTTCCCACTCGCAACATCCTCTCCACCTGCTGGGCTCGCTTCTTTAACCGCACCCACCCTTGATGCGGTAGCCCTCGCCCACTTCTCGCAGCTGTAGGGTGATGTGGCTGCGCATCGCTTAAGGGGTCTGCCCTAGCCCTTATATCATTTTCTCTTTGACTCATACCATAGTTTGAGCTGGGATTGAAGTTTTACGACCAGATGCCCTTCCTGACATCAACCCTCGCCATTTATCCGGGCTTGAGACCAGCACCACCTATTCAGGCTAGCTTGCCACCTTCGGTGGCTGCATAAGACGAAATGATTTAGCAAGATAGGAAAGACTCACACCTAGCCCTCGAATACTCTAATAGCATCAGAGGAAGGAGCAAGGAGAGGAGAAAGAAGCAAAGAACGAAGAGGAGGGACCAGTCTACAGAATAATATAACAGATGTATATTACATGAGGTAAGGCATGGTCCAGCATCTGGTACCTCGAGTTTGCCATGCCCATACTCACTAAAGTGAGCCCTTGAGGCAGATGATGATGATGATGATATTTGAAAAAAAAAAAAAAAAAAAAGAGAGAGAGACTAACAATGGAATACATAAATGTGCTAGGAAGATACTTGATGGCTGGTTTCATTGTGCACTCACCAGCATCCATATGCATCATCATCAAATTCCTGCCATGTACCCTCAAGGGGTGTACAGGATATGATAGTATTTCATGAAAAATTTACATCATTACTAACTTCCTATCTATAATTTTCCTCCGAATTAGTCTGTTACTTGTCACGACTCCAATATTATCAGATCTTATATTTCCATCGTCTAAGGCACTTTGTACCGTATCAATCCATCTATATCTTGGTGATCCTCTGGGTCGTTTTCCTACCAACCTGGCAGAGAACACTTATTTTGCTAATCTTTCCTCGCCCATTCTGTTTAAGTGACCATACCACCCGAGATTAACTCTGCTAAAGCATTCCTGGATGCTGACAATGTCAAGTTCTTTCCTAATATCCTCGTTTTTAATATGATATTGCTATTGATGCCATCTATCCATCCCCTAATCTTTCTCAGGACTCTCATATCTGCAGTCTCTAGTCTTTGGTCAAGTGTTTTACTTCTGATCCAGCTCTCAGATCATCCATAAGTTAAAATTAACTTGAATACTACTGCCTTGTATACAGCTAATTTAGTGTTTTGGCTAATTTCTCTGTTATTCCATATAATTTATTCAGTTGACTTCCCACCATACCAGCTTTGCTGATTCTGTTGTCTATTTCTATATTTAGTTTACCATCTTCAGTAAAAATTGTGCCTAAGTAGCTGAAATGTTTTACTTGTTCCATAGGTTCTCCATTCACAATGCAGTTGACATTTTCAATGATTCTGCCTATTTTCATTGTCTTTGTACTGCTGACCTTCATACCATATCTATTACAACAGTTATTCAATTTAGTTAGGGAATCCTGCAGATTTATTTAGAAGTATAACATCGTCTGCATAAAGCAAAGAGCTGACATTAACATCTCCAAACGTTTTATAAAAAGATACCAAGAAATTATATACTTGGTTTAATCTTTTATCCAAGTGTTAACAAACATAGTTTGCACCTGAAGTATTTTCAGGACTGAGGCAACTTGTATACAGAAGCCAGTGACTTCACATCACTTGACACTTAGTAACCCATAATGCAAAGCACAGCTCTGTGCAGACATGTATAATGCTGTGCATTATGGGAAGGGTTACTACCTAGACCAGTTTTGGCCGTTATTGAGGTTTCATGAGTGAGAGCCACACTCAGAAGCGATACTAAAGTTGAAGTAATGCAGACGTCATATTTTCATACACGAGTAGCCAAAAGGCATCACAACTTATTATTAAAATACTCTGAAATTGTTGGAAGTTTTTCCATTTAGTTATACTATAAATTAAAGATACCAAGAAATTATATACTATACTCGGCTTAATCCTTTATCCAAGTGTAAGCAAACAAATGTTGTGGCTGAAGTATTTTCAACACTAGGGAAACTTGATGTTTAATGAGAGGTTTAGACTTAGTGTAATAAATATCGTGCCTTGTTTCTTGCTGTGGATATTTTATTATTACAGTTTTCTGTTACAATACTTCATGCCTGGTTTTTGTTTTATGTGCTGCCAATACTGATGTTTTTTTTTTTTTTTTTGTTTTTTTTTAACTACCCTTCCTTGAAATGTTCAAACATGTGTATCTCTCTCAACTTGCCTGTCTGTCCTACATATCGTAACCTCCAAGCACAGATGATATAAATATTGCGTTTCTTAGGCGGTGGATTGTGAACTTTCGGCGGCAGAAAAATATTAGGTATCTTACTTGAGAGAAAGGGGGGGGATAGAAGCCAACTCTCATACCTTTGATATCTGGTCCATACTGATTCAATATGGACCAAATATCAAAGGTATGAGAGTTGGCTTCTACCCCTGAAAACTTGTTTTCCCATGTTCATTTGGTTATCTAGAGGATTGACATAGATTTTGTTGACCAATGCTTTGCTATAGCCATTCTTTGGTTAGAATCAAATTCATGTAATTAAGCTCTTGGTTTCTTTTATCTGTAGTGCTGGAGATTTCATATGCTCTATCTCTATCTCCGTTTTTTGTCCCAGATGGTGATGACATTTGGTATGCAAGTATTGTCTGTTATGAGTTGGCTTTCTGTAGACTGAATATTTAAGCTTGTTTCATTCAAATACTTCTACAAGTATGTCTAAAAATGGTAATGCTTTCTAATTCAAAAGTGAATGCAATCCAAGAGTGAATACCATTTGTGCAATGGACAAATTCTTGGTTAGAGGCACTGGGAAAAATGATGAAAATATCATCTCATATGAGACAGACAGGAGTCAATGCCCAAGTTACTGTATTTATGAATACAAATATAAAATTTATTTATGTTCATGTGTCAGTGAAGTGTATGTCAAACAGTATTTGCATTATTGTAAAACAACATTTGTTCAATAGAGAAATGGTAATAATATCTATTTCACTGATCCCATAATTCCAATATTTTATTTTTATTTAAAATAAATCTAAATCAGAACTACCTGTAAAGGTGTAAATGCAACACTAGATGCTGTACCAGATATTTGGCGTCGTACAGAGGTGCTTCCTCCCCATACTTGCTGTTTCTGAAGATTTTTCTGAAAAATAAGACTCAAATATGATAATATCAAATGATTAGAGTCACATTAAATGTTATATACATTCTTGAAGAAATTAAATGAACAAATACATTTTTGAGGAAAAATATTTCATTTCAAAAATGCAGAAATATATTTCTACATTTCATTATTTGATCCCTCCGCCTTTTAGTCCCCAAACTCTTTATTTTTGCTCTAGATACTTTATTTAATGTCTGTGTTTTTATTTTAGTTTTAATCATGCAGTCTTAGAATCTGTTTATATTATGAAGTCTTAAAATATTGAGAAAGAGTAGTTTGGGCCATGAATAATAAAAGCAATATTCAAAACTTACAAATTACCATATTTTTCAATAGATAACGCACGTTATCTATACAAAAAAGTCTAAATTCGTTAAAAATGAACATGTGCGGTATACATTTGAAAGGTATGAGAGGTAAATCAAATGTAATAACAAAACTAATGTAGAAGTATTACTTAATATTTACTGAACATTACACTATTCAAATCCAAAAAATTCTTCATCAGACTCAATATCGAAAGAATCAATTGCATTAAAAATTTCGTTTGATATTTCTTCAGCTTCATAATCATTGTCAACGGACACCACTGCATTCCCTTGTGCTTTAATGAAACCATTTCTAACACAGTTTTCACTTACAGCAGCCCAACTTTCTACAATCCACATAACTATATCTTTATATGACGTTCTTTTCATCTGCCCTGTTTTGTTATATTCATGGATACCATTCATCATCCAGTCTTCCCACTTAGCCCACAAATTGTCTTTGAATGGTTTATTTACTGCAAGATCAAGGCATTGGAATTTTTTTTTGTTAAACCACCTGGAAATGGCCAATTTGGAATACTTACAACTCAAAAGACATATTTCGGTGATTACATCACATTTTTTTATTATTCAGTTCTATAAAACACTGAAATAATAGTTCCCGACAGAATGCAGATATATAACGCATTTTTGGAATTTATGGAGACAACTACCGTGTTTGAATAAAAACTTTAGTTTACTATTACTAAAATTTTACAATTCGACGTTTCGACCTTTATGTCAAGGTCATCTTCTGGAGCGTACAAATATACACAGGAAACAAGCTATACTACAATCATACTGGTTCGTTAAAGACACTGACTAACCGCTACCACAATTGTTGGCCTGACCTCTGGTGGGAAAAAAAAAAAAAAATTATACATCAACGCTAAAGTCCTATTATTTGTGTTGTCTACTATATACATATTATATTAACATCATTCCAGCCAGTTGGAGTGGAATGGTTTCTAATAATAGCAGATTGGCTAGAGTCCTGACTTGTGTTGAATCTTTCAAATTAGGTTAGCTGAATGTGTGCCATCCAGATCCTTGGAATTTTCATACCATCTTTATTGTTGATATTTGGGTGGTTTATCAGGATTTCGCAGGATTCTTTAAATTTTCTTTCATACCATGTTTTTGTGCGGTGTAAGGAGCAGATGCTTTTCCAGTTGATTTGGTGTAAGGTGTTGAATGCGTGGTCTGAGAGGCCTGCTTCACCATAATGGTTATATTTAATGTGTCTAATGTGTTCTTTTTTGCGTATAGGGATTGTCCGTCCTGTTTCACCAATGTACGGTAAGTTACAGGTGCAGCGGATGCAATAGACTCCAGGATGTGCTAATGGGAGGAGAGGGTCCTTAGAGGAGCTGAATATGGTTTTAAGTTTAGTGGGTGGTTTAAAGGTGGCATTAAGGTTATAATGTTGCAGGATTCTGTTGATTTTTTCTGATAACCCTTTAATGTATGGGATGGCTATGGTTTTACTGTAGTCTAGATTCGTTTTTGTTGTGGTTTTATAGAGTATTTTATTGACAGTATTTTTGTTATAGCCATTGTTTATGAATGTGTCACTAATGATTTTTAGTTCTTGTTTCAGGGCCTGCTGGTTAGAGCAAATAGTTGTGGCTCTGTTTTTAAGGGTGTTTATGACTCCATATTTTTGTGCTGGGTGGTGATATGAATTCGCATGTATGTATTGGCCCGTGTGTGTGTCGGTTTTCGGTAGACCGTGAAGGATAGATTGCCTGAAGGAAGACGTGTAACTAGTGTGTCTAGGAACGGGAGCGAATTTTGGTTTTCGATTTCAATGGTAAATTGTATGCGTTCGTGTTGTTTGTTTAGGTGGCTGAGGAATGTGTTTAGCGTTTGTCGACCGTGCGGCCAGATCGCGAACACGTCGTCAACGTATCTGAGCCAGATTGTCGGTCGAAGCGTGGCGGAATCAAGAGCCCTTTGCTCAAAGGTTTCCATGTAGAAGTTCGCGATTGGGGGGGGATAATGGTGAGCCCATGGCCGTACCTTCCTTTTGTAGGTAGAATTTGTTTTGCCACACGAAGTAACCGGACTTTAGTACGTGGGCAAAGAGGGCCGTAATGTCGGGCGGAAATTTGTTCTGTAGTAGGAGAATTGTGTCATTGATGGGGACATTAGTGAAAAGGGCAGAAACGTCAAAACTGACTAATAAGTCGTCTTTGTCGAGTGTTATGTTTTTGATTATGTTTATAAAGTGTTGTGTGTTTTTTACGTAGGAGGGGGAATGACCTACCAACTCCTTGAGTAGTGCCGCTAATTTCTTGGCTAGGTGGTAATTGGGACTGTCTATTTTGCCGTTGTTTCAACCTGTGGAATTATAACCCAACAAAGAGGATAAAGGACAAAACAGAAAAACTATTAAAGTCCGTCACTTCTTGGCCACCAGACACAGTTAAAAAACTCAAACCCCACTACGCCCGCCCCCCCAGAATATATGGGGTTCCGAAAATACACAAACAAAATGTGCCCCTTTGACCAATAGTGGAAGGAATAGACAAGCAAAAGGAGTGATGAAAATGTTGGGAGTGCGCGTTATCTATCAAAAAATATGGTATGTCAAAATTTAAAGTTTGCAAAATATAATTAAGAAAACAAATATCCCTGGAAGAAGTTACAGAGAAAAAATGCATCTACAACATCTATGATTAATCATGAAAAATGTAAGCATGTGATGCATATAATTTTTGGCCAAGTCAAGTTGACCAATTCCCAAAAACTCCTCTATCTCGTTCCTGATATTTCTGGCATTCATGTACATGCATTTCAACATCCCCTTGTACCCACAATTACCCTTATGTAATGTCATTACCAACTGCAAACCTGTGAAATCACATTCAGCATTGTATAATCATTTCTGTATACATGCTCATTTATTGCAGGGGTGGCCAGGCACATGCTCGATTGTCCCCCCCCCCCCCCAAATATGCCTAGCTTCTCTGAATTTGCACTTCCAAACTGTCACCAAATACCCTCTCCAAATATCTAACTCCAAAACCATTTCAATATAGTAATATTGAAATAGTAATGATAATATAGGCATATATGTCTTTCATTCATCAAATTCATTTCATGCATCAATAAACTGTCCACCATTCCTTTCTTCTTTTCCTTGACTGCCTCCTTCACTTCACTGAGTCCACCATGGAATTCTAAATGTTTCAATACTTGCAGCCAACCTCACTACATGCTTCTCTGGTTGAATCAATGTCTTCTACAGGGCATGCACTAAACCTCAAAAGTTTGGTTCTTATATTCAAACTCTTTCATTTATTCTTGAATAATATTTGTGTATTTGAGTCTACAGTTCACTTCTGAAAGCTGTTCAACTTTGATTCTTATCAGAACTTTCTTATGCACTTTTCTATATAATATAATGTTATCTTGCTCAAAACAACTCTAATTCTGATGAATAAAAATGACATGATTCTATAACTTCTTTTGTATACTCTGTACAATCTAGATCAATTTAACAGCTTACCTGCAATGTTTTTGAAATGCGGACTTTAGTTTTTTCATCAATTTGAGGAGCTCTGATTCTTCCTGTTCCTGATTTACCTATCTGCCCAAGGCTGAAACCTAAATCATCCTGGTAAGCATCCTCTTCTATCTATATTAAAATACAGTTTATTTCTTTTCAGTAAAGTAATTGAAAAAGATACCATATTATATTAAGAAACTAAAATGCAGCTGAAAATACACTAATAAGTTAATATATAGTAGGTATAAAAAGAAAATTTAAGAAATCTAGTGATAACAGTAAGGTTAATGACTCATAAATCTAGTTCTTTTCTTTTTGGTTTTATATTTAAAAAAATAAATAAAACCAATCATTTCAGTTTCAATTGTATGATGGCATCCTTCTAGTATAACTTGCCTTTATGTATTAAATAATTTTTATATTCTGCCTTGGTTGAATAACATCAAACTTTTTATTTAGACAAACATTATGTACTGTTATTTTTAACTAAAAAATCTGTGGTTTTCAATAAATCCATTTATACCTTATGTGTTTTAGTCTTTTTATTTCAGATTTCCATAACAATTTTTATTCATCATCAAATTCCTGACAAGTAACCTCAAGAGGTGTACAGGATAGTATGATAGTACTACATGAAAAACTTGTATCATCACTAACTACTTTCAAATATTTTCCTCCAAATCAATCTGTTATCTGTCAGGACTCCAACATTATCAGATCTTATCTTTCTGTCTTCTAAGGAAATTTTACTGTATCAATCCACCTATATCTTGGTCATTTTCCTGTCAACCTGGAAACACTTGTTTGCTAATCTTTCTTCTTCCATTCTGTTTAACTGACCATACAACCTTAGATTAGCTCTGCTAACATATTCCTGAATGCAAACAATGGAAAAGTTCTTTCCTAATATCTTCATTTTTAAGATGATGCTGCCATCTGTTCAAGCACCTACTCTTTCTCAGGACTCTCATACCTGTGGTCTTGAGTTTTTGGTCAAGTGTTTTATTTCTAATCCAGCTCTCAGATCCATAAGTTAAAATTGGTTTGAACACTGTCATAAATACAGCTAATTTAGTGTTTTGACTAATTTCTCTCTTATACCATATAAATTTATTTAGCTGATTTCCTACCATACTGGCTTTGTTGATTCTGTTGTCTATTTCCATATTTACTTTACCATCTTCACTAAAAATTGTGCCTAAGTAGCTGAAATGTTTTACTTGTTCTATAGGATCTCCATCCACAATGCAGTTGATATCTTCAATGTTTCTGCTTATTTTCATTGTGTTTGTCTTGTTATTGCTTATTTTCATTCCAAATTTATTACAACAGTTATTCAATTTAGTCAGGGAATCTTGCAGACTTGTACTGGATTTATTTAAAAGTATAACATTCTCTGCATGAAATAAAGAGCAAAGATTAACATTTCCAATTCTAATATCAGATTTAATACTGCTTTCCTTCATATTGCAATCCATATAGATAATGAAAAATAGAGGGATAATGTACATCCTTGTCTGACACCAGATTTAACATCAAACCATCTTCCTGTACTTCCTTCAATTCTAACAGATGATTTACAACTCAAACACTAAGTATTGCTTGATATAATGGCCTATTGACACCATATAATTGTAGGGTATTGAATAGCTTTTCTCTTGGCACCTTGTCAAATGACTTTTGCAGGTCTACAAAACTTAAATACAGATCTTTCTTATATTCCCACAATTTCTCAACTGTTTGTCGTAAAGTGAAAACCTGATCCTGACCATCTCTATTTGGCCTGAATCCAGCTTGTTCTTCACCTTGTTTCCCTTCCATAATCCTTGTCAACAGTTTCTCAAGTATACTTGCCTAAATCTACCATACTGATACCATACTGGATGTGTATTCTCACATTCAGTTTAATTTCCTTTTTTATATATGGGTACTATGAGAGCACTACTCCAACCATCAGTGCAGTCACTGCAAGACTTTTATACCTCCATACTTGATTATTTCTGGTCGAATAACATCTACTCCAGCTGCCTTTCCACATTTTCAGGCTTTTGAAGGATTTTTCTACGTCAAGTATGGATGTGTATTCCTGATTACATGCCGGTTGAGTGTTATTTTACCACTGTGCTGTCATTGCTTGTTTCATTTAGCAATTTTCGAAGTAATTACTCCATACTTAAAGGATATCTTTTTCTCCCGTTTTCATGTCACCTTTATCATCTCTAATCCTTTTATAGCACTCTTTCCACTATTTCTGAGCTTTTTCAACAGCCTCCAGAATATTTTGCTACCTTCCTGATATTTTTTTTTTATGTTCTTACCAAAGTCTTCCAATGACTTTTGTTTAGCTAGTTTTACACACTGTTTAGCCATCTTACAATTGTTTCTGTATTCTCTAAGAGCACCAGCTGACCTATTCACCAGGAATTTTCAATATGCTTTCTTTGTTTCCTTCACTGTGTCTTTAACTTCCTGTGTCCACATGAATTTCTGATTTTTCTATCCTTGCAGACAACCTCATCACATGCTTCTCTAGCTGAATCAATCAATGTTTTCTTCAAGACTTGCCAATGAATCTCCAAGATTTGGTTCCTGTTCTCAACCTCTTTCATTTTTTCTTGAATAATGTTTGTGCATTTTAGTCTACAGTTCACATCTGAGAGCAGCCCAGCTTTTATTTGCTTAAAAACATTCTTTCATGTTCTTCTTTTCAATATGAAATTCAATTTTATTCTGCTAAAGACTAAATGGTGATCATTTTCGAATTAAAATCCTCTGTACACTCTAGTGTTCTGGACCAGTGAGAAAGCATCACTATCAATAATAACATAGTCAATGAGACTTTTCTTATTCCTTGCCTCTTTTCTTCAAGTGAATTTGTGTACATTTTTATGTTGGAACATGGTGTTAGTACTAATCAGTCCATGTCCTGAGCAGAAATCACAGGTATTTGCCATTATTATCAGCCTTGCTCTTTTCTCCAAATTTTCCCAAAATATTTCTGTTTGTCTGACAATCATTTCCTACTCTGCTATTTAGGTCACCAACAAGGACCAATTTTTCCTTTTTCATAGTGTCAGATGCTTCCTCCAAAGCCTGAAAAAATTCCTCCACTTCTACCTTAGTAGAAACTTCTGTGGGACCATAGGCACAAATAAGTCTCATCGTCCAGTTCCCCATTCTCATATTTGCCCACATCACTCTATTGCTTGCCATTAAGATTAGCCTAATATTTAGTGTTGAATACTATAGCTATTCCTTCTTTTTCCTGATTGTTATTGCCTGAATATAACATTTTATATTTATTGCTTAGAAAGATTTGACCAGTTTTTGTGTTTTTTTGTTTCAGTCTTCTCTATTATGTTGATCTGGTACTTAAGTTTTGTAGACCTGCAAAAGGCATATGACAAGGTGTCAAGAGAAAAGCTATTCAAAATGCTACTTATACCAGATCTTGAACTCTGGTTATGTTGAGTTTGTATGTGTTTCAGTATTTGTTCGAGTAGCTGATTTTTCGTCCTTCACACTAGTTCCCTAACAAAAACAAATAGGAAGGGGGCCTTGTTTAACTAGGCAACACCCCAGCCTGCATGAAATTCTGTCATGCTGTACCATCATTTAACATTGTGGTTTAAGCCAATAAGAATACAATTTGGTTGGCTAAATCCCAAATTGCCAGCCCATCCTCATTCGTTCAGTATCCAGGTAGATACCTAACAGGATTCAGATTTGGTCTACATGATAGACCTGACAGCTCTTTTCTTTCTAGAAAAAATAATTTTTGTAATGGCCACAGATTTTTCATCAGTTTAATTTATTTGTAAAATCAACATGGCTAGCTAAGTGTATAGCATCTCTGTTCTCCAACAAACATGCTGTGTTTATATTCTACTGCAGTATAGGTAAACAATGCATTGGAGATAGTCAAGAAATATCTTATCTTCCTTGACCCAAGGTCAGGGAGATAAACCAAGTAGGAGTAAGACAGATGAGTAATATTTTTAAGCAGGAGCTGAGACAGGAGGAGGGGGAGAGAGAGAAATGGATATATGTAAAGGAGAGGTGATCAGCAAACTTAAAGCAATAAAGGCTTAGACAAGAAAGATGACTGGAATGATAAGGAAGGCAAAATCAGATTATGAGAAGAAATTAGCATAGCAGGCCAAGGAAAATCCCAAAGAGTTGCAAGTAAGAGGAAGAATGACTATAGAAAGATGATATATGTAATTACTGATTGTGAGAAGTGATAGAAGCAGACAATATAGTAGAGTTACCCAGTGACATTGCAAGGTTCTATCATCCAAATGATGATAAGGGACACGGTCAACTGGACGACAGACAACAGTCAACTGGGTGACAGAATAAAAGATGAAATATGCAATTATATTCTGTTGATCTATTACCAGGTAAAAATGAGTTAAAAGAACAATATAAACAAAAAAATTGAAAAATCTTGCTTATAATTTTTATTTCTGAACTTCGCTGCATAAGGTATCTTGTTTGGCAATTTATCATTTGGAAGTTTTGTGTGCGGTTATTTAGTTTAATACACTTTCGCAAGATATTTTGACTTCTATTAAACAGTAAGACTAGTTGTTTGTTTATTACATCATTTCTGATATTTGTGTCAACGTTACAGTTACCACGTGCAAAGAACAAGTTTCAGTAAATAAAAGGTATGTATTCAAAATTTATAATCTTAATCGTATGCGTGACATCTAAATTAATTTAAATAAATTTCAAACTCTTGATTATCTCTCAAATGAAACAAATTGCTAAGTACAATTATATAGAAGTATATCAATAGTGAAAACTTTTTTTAATTTTATTTTTATATTTATATTTCTTGTTTCTATTCTTCAGAAATTTGTTGTTTCAAGGATACTTGCGACATAAGACTGAATGATATAATCAAATAATCACAAGAAAGATATTTATTTAACCAAATATTTCGGTCTGGAAATAGCAGACCATCGTCAGTGGTATTACAAGAACAGTTTAAAAAATACAAGCTAGAATACTAACAATAGATAGTTAAAATTAGAACACGCCGTATGATGTTTATATCACTAAGTATGAAACGGAATATTCTGAAGTAGAAACATGATTGAATTTGCTATTAAAAAAAAAAATAATAATAAATTAATTAATGAGTAATCTTGATTAGACTTTCCCAGATTTTTGATATAGATATACAGTCATTACGATTCAGGTTGGGATGATGGAGCGAGGCCTCCATGCTTTCCTTGAACAAACGTTCGAACCTATAACGGGATCTATGTAAGAGGTGAGTCCTGGACCAAAGGATGCTGTGGTCAGTTTCAATCCCATGTTGAGCCAATCCAGACTTTTCAGGTTTGTTGTGAAGAATGGATGATTGATATTCTTGGATTCTTTTTTCAAGAGAATGTCCAGTTTTTCCAAAATAAGAGAGATCACAGTTGCACGGAATTTGATAAACTCCAGGAAGAGATAATAAAGTTGAGCGTTTGTCTTTAGGAGAAGGAAAATGAGAAGACAATTTGTTAATAGGTGAATACGTAGTTGTTAAATCATATTTCTTTAAAATTCTTGCAATAGGTTCTGAAATACCGGAGATATAAGGAATAGGCACTCGACATATTGAAACTTTGTTGTTTTGTGGAGGATTATAAGAATTGAGAAGACGAGTACTTTTTTCAGAAAAACCATTGAGTTTCATGTGTTGTTGGATAGTAGAAAGTTCTTTCTGTAGATAATCAAAAGTAGAACGATTAGTTTTGGCTCTTCTGATGAGTCCTGGACCACAGCATCCTTTGGTCCAGGACTCGCCTCTTACATAGATCCTGTTATAGGTTCGAACGTTTGTTCAAGGAAAGCGTGGAGGCCTTGCTCCATCGCCCCAACCTGAATTGTAATGCCTATATATCTAAATCAAAGATCTGGGAAAGTTTAATCAAGATTACTCATTAATTTTTTTTTTTTTTTAAGAGCAAATTCAATCATGTTTCTATTTCAAAATATTCCGTTTCATACTTAGTGATATAACATCATGCGGCGTCTTCTAATTTTAACGATCTATTGTTAGTATTCTAGCTTGTATTTTTTAAACTGTTCTTGTAATACCACTGACGATGGTCTGCTATTTCCAGACCGAAATATTTGGTTAAATAAATATCTTTCTTGTGATTACGTGATTATATCCTTCAGAAATTGATAATTCAAGTATATTAAGTCAAAGAGACAAGAAAAAATATGCCTGGAATGGGTATCTTTATGTTAAAGACAAGATTGATAAGAAAGGTTCAATTCAATTTTGGCAATGTGAAAATAAAAACAAAGGATGCAAAGGTAGAATCTGGACAAGTGTCAGTGATGGATCACTAATTTCTGAAAAACAGGAACACACATGTAGCAGTTCTGGAAATGCGGCCAGAGTAATAACGCAAGAAGTTAGTACAACAGCCAAAAAATTAGCGGATACGACAATGAGCAACCCATCACAAATCAGAACTCAAGTTCTACAAAATGTTTCTTCTGCGGTAGAAGGAATGCTTCCAAATCATAGCAGTCTGTGCAGAAATATTCAAAGAAGAAGATTAAAAAATTTAAAAGCCCCAATTAATCCTGATTCTAGGGAAACAATAATTATTCCTGAAGAATACTTAAATTATGAATTCAGTCCATCACAATTTGAATGTTTTTTATTGGCTGATTCTGGATCAGAACAGGTCGACCCCATGAGAATATTAATTTTTGGTTGTGAAAGCCATGCAGTGTGGAGCCAAAGCATGAATGAATTATTTATGGATGGCACATTTTTACTCCCCCCCCCCCTCTTTTTGCTCAAATTTTTGTTATTTTGGCTAGAAAGGATGGAGATCCTGTTTTATATTGTTTATTACCTAATAAGACTCTTGAAACATAAACAAAATTATTTATATGATACATGAAATGTGGCCATTACTAGATCCCAAAAATATAAATGTTGATTTTGAAATTGCCATTCATCAAGCATTACATATAGTATTTACACAAGCTAACATAAATGGTTGCTTTTTTCATCTCGTACAAAATCTTCATACTCATTTAGCTTCATGCAGTCTTTTAACCAGATATAATTCTGATACGCAATTCACTTTAAATTCAAAAATGATCACTTCGCTTGCTTTCGTTCCAGAACAAGATATTATTTACGCTATTTCTGAACTTGAGAATCATTTATCCAATGAATTTGAACCAATTTTAGAATGGTTTACAAACACATACATAGGTCGTCTAAGGAATAACAGAACCAGGACTCCACCGATTTTTCCCTCAAATGTTTGGTCTGTATACCAAAGAACAATAAATGGAACCGATATGACAAATAATTTTGCGGAAGCCTCTCATCGAAAACTGCAATTGAGCTTTGGCAGCAGCGCAAGTCATCCAAATTTATGGATTTTTATAAATGGACTACAAAAAATTCAAAAAACATATGATGTTGATTATGAAAGAGCAGTAGCAGGTTTTCAACATAAGCACAAACATAGATGTTACGATGAAGCTGATCAAAGAATTTTGAAAAAAGTTATTAATTACGATAGGGAAAATATAATAGAATATTTACGTGGTATTGCATATAACTATGATATGAATTAATAAATTCAAAAAAATTGTTTTGAATTTCATATACTTTTTTATTTTAGTGTATATATGTAACATTTGTAAATATGTTTATTAATTACAAAATAATATTAATAAATGAATATAAATGAATAATATTAATAAATAAAAAAAAACTATATTTTTTCTTTATTTTAATACCGTGCAATTATACCTTTTCATTTTTAAATCATTTTCGGACCACTCTTTTTAACCATCTCTTTCTTAAACGATCCTACAAATTTTGATATATGATATAAACGAAAATATATAATCTAAATATTTATTAACTAGCTGACTCATTTTTTTGTATGAGAAATTTCAATATAACTTCTATATAATTCGTAATTCTACATAATAAAAATAAACTTAATTATAAGTGAGATTTTTCAAATTTTATGTTTATACCATTCTTTTAACTCATTTCTCAAAAAGATATTATTTAAATTTACCTGGTAATAGATCAACAGAATAAGATTGCATATTTGATCTTTTATTCCATCATCCATTTGGCAATCACCCAGTTGTTGGGTGCCTTGATGATAATGTCATGACAAATGTGAAAAGAACTGAAAACAGAGGTTAATGAATTGAAAATACTGTACTTAGAATACTGAAGAATCTTGACGCAAATATGGTTGTGGGATTAGATAAGATATCAGCTCATGTATTACAAAAATGTGCAAAGAAATTGGCACTGTCTCTGACTACCTGCATAACTTTTAAGTCTCAGCTTTGGTAAGTCCCAACAGAGAGGAAGGACAAAACAGTTCTACTGCATAAAGGCTTGAAAGACTTCAGTAGCAAACTGTAGACCAATCAGTATGTTGGGAATGGTGGTAAAAGTATTAGAAAAGTTGGTCAAAGGCATAATTCAGGAATGGGTGGCTAAGAATATCATACTCTACGGGGCCAGCATGTCATTGTGAAGGGTAGATCATATCTCAGATTACAACATCATATCTCAAATTATACAAGTTATGGCTGACCTAATAAAGGTCAGCCATACATGAAACACTTATGCAAATTGAAACAAATAGGGATAGATATGACACTAGTGATATGGATACAAGATAGATATAGTGTATATATAAGTGTATATATACAAGATAGATAAAGTAGTATATATAGAGGAGAAGAATCCAGGACAAGGAAGATGACACGTCGCTAGTCATCTGTCTTGGATGAACCACAACTGTTTAATGTGTACACAAATGATATAGCAAATGATCTGAAGTTAAATTATTATTATTTACATCTGTCCTCCATGGAGTCAAACGACTCATTGCAGGAGGTCCCATGCTCTCTCTCATGCAAAAAGATCAAACAGTGTGTTAAACTCCATGCACAGTTTCCACAATCTCAAGCAATGCATTCCTCTCACCTGCCACTCTCCACGCAAAAAACCAGCTTCTCACACCCATCTTATATACATTCCAGGGATGGCCTCTTGTTCTACTCTTGTCTCCCTCTACTCACTCTATGAAAAATTTTCTCCACATTAATCTGATAACTCCTCATCAGTTTATATGTCTCAATCATATCGACTCTATTATTATTCACAAGGCTCTGCAACTTGTATTCCTCGCTCTCGTTTCATATCTTGACAGTCTGCAGACCTGACATTGACTTAGTAAATTCTCTGGATGCTCTCCAATACATATGCATCCATTTGAAAACCAGTTTTCAAATGGATGCATATGTATTTTCAAATGGATAAATGGAACAAATCAGATTTTGGTCCATTCATCAGACTAGTCTGAGATTGGTTCGAGGTTATATTGTGAGTGGTTGTGTAATTTAGTACTTGTGTAAAATTGGTGATTTTTTTTTTATCTGTTTCATTGTGTTTTTTCCTTGGAAAATTAGTGTATTACAGTGTATTAGTTTAGATTTTTGTGTATTTAGAGTATATAGTATCTTTATAACATTTTTATTGTGATATGTATTGTGATATTGTCAGCATGCCGCCAACGCAATGAACAACGTGACAAAGACCACATTGTCTGGTGATTTGAATTTGCTGGATTTTATTCAGTGCTGTGTGTGTGTGAAATGTATTCATTCAGAAAGTTAAAGAATATGTGGAAGAAAATTGAAACTGGAGAGAGAGAGAGAGAGAATGTATTAAGTGTTTCAAAAGCAAGTGCCTTTAGAACGGAACAACAAATAAAGACAGAAAGATTGAAAATGATGTTATTAATGTCAAATGTGCAACTGTGAAAATAGAAGAGAATGAAATGGATATTAATAAAGAAATCGCATGCTTAAATATTAGCCTTCATCAGACAAAGCGCAAAACTAAAAAATTGCAGATGTGGCAAAAGTTAAGCAGGGTTGAAAAAAGAAAGAAGCAGGTGATCCAAAGGAATAAGACTGACCAAACAAACAAGAAAAACAAGCTATAAGGAGAAAATTATGTACAGAGACTCAGTAATCAAGGTAGTACTTTACAAAAGTGTGACAAAACTGTGTTTCCCGGTTGCAAAAATTCACAATATTAGCCATGCTATCTGGATGCAAAAAAGATAAGTCAAAAGAAATGATTGTCTTGGTTAGTACAAATGATTTGAGAGGCAAATTCTATGAGGGAGGATGTAAAGGAGTTGTTAGAAGAGGCAAAACTGAAGAGCGAGAAAGTGAAGATTGAAATTCTCCTACCAAACAATAATAGAGGCAAACTGAGGAGGAGTGCATTGATAGCCAGAAGGATCTGTACAATGCTGATAGACATCTAAATGGTTTTGGTGTAAGGTGTCTGGAAAGAGATTTGTTCACCGAGCATGCTGAAGTGCAAATTCAGGGAAACTTGAGCAATAAAGATGGAAGCAAGTAACTTTGGTGAAGGTACCCATGAAGAGAGTGAGTGTGAGAATGACCAAGTGAGGAATCTAGTCTCTCAAGAAAAAATATTGAATAGGGTAGTCAATTTAGAAACTAAAGTTGGGTGGGGGACTAAAGGGATGCTGAAGTTTCTATATACTAATGCCCAAAGTATCAGGAACAAGAAGAAAGAGTTTTTGGCATTGGTTAGTGCAATCTTGCCAAAAGTTATAGGCATTAGTGAGACTTGGCTAACAGCAGATGATATAGTTAAAGGGATTGAATGTGAAGGGTTTAGTATTTTCAGGAAAGATAGATAAGATAGGATGGGAGAAGGAGTACTGCTGATGATAGTGGATGAATTGCAGCCAAAAAGAACAGCCTGTTCATTTGAAGCAATCTGGTGTGAGATTAAGGCCAATAAGACAAAATATACAGTTGGTTGTTGCTATAGGCCAGGGAATTTAACAGATGATGTGGAAGACATGCATTGCCAAATTAGTATAAGTACAGGTCAAGTGATTATTATGGGGACTTCAAGGGGACAACTATGGACATATAGACGGGAAGGAAGAAAGATCAATGGCAGGAAGGAAATAGAATTTATACACCCACCTGCTGAGAGATAATTACTTAAGGTAGCATGTGATGGAGGGGACTAGGGTGGGAGAGTATTGGGCCCGGTCATAGGATCAGAAGAGCTATCCATAACCAAAGTGACAATATTGTCTCCAACTGGTGAAAGTGACCAAGTGGTCTTGATTTGGGAGATTGTAAAACAAGAGGAATATTCAAAGGGGCATTTGTGGAACTACAAGGCAAGTGATTATGACATGCATGGGAAAAAGCTTAAAACTGTACCGACATAAAACACTGCAGGGGAAAGAATGTTAGTAGTGCATGGGACATACTTAAGGTTCATCAAGAGGAAGCAATATTAAATTGTATGCCTAGGATAAAGAGAATTAATCAGGTAGGAGTTAGATGGATGAGTAATATCATTAAGCACAAGCTGCAGAAGAAGAAAATGCTGTGAAGGGTATATAAAGAGAAAGATGACCAGCAAATCATGAACAACACAAGGCTCAAGCTAGAAAGATGATCAGCATGGCAAGGAAGGCAAAATCAGATTATGAGAAGAATCTAGCTGAGCAGGCCATAGGAAATCCCAAAGACTTCTTTCTTTATGTGGCAAGTAAGAGGAAGGATGACTCTGGAAGATTAACCTTAATGAGTGACGATAGTCATGAGGAGACAGAAGTGGATAAAATAGTTGAGTTACTGAGTGACCACTTTGCATACATATATCTTCCTAGTGAGGTTACTGCTTTTACCTATGTGACAGACACTAATGTGGGAACAGAGGTAGATGAATTGGAGGTTCATAGGATATTGCAGAATCTCAATGTAAATACAGCTGTGGGATCAAATGGGATATCAGCTAGGGTTTCGAAGGCGCAAGGGAACTGGCAATGCCTTTGACCAGGGTGCTCTAAGTCTCAGCTCTGGTGGAGTTGGAAGGGAGTGGAAAGAGGACAAAATAATTCCTTTGCATAAGGGAGGTTCTAAGAGTGCAGTAGTAAATTATAGACCAATCAGTATCAGAGGCATGGTAATAAATTGGTACTAGAAAAAAAAGTACTAGTTTAAATAAAATAAAATAAAATATAGTTTAAATAAAAAAAAAAGTAAAAATTGGTAAAAAAGAGAATTCAAGAATGGATAGATAAAAATATGATACTGTATAAGGGTCAACATGGCTTTGTGAGGGGTCGCTCATGCCTTAGTAATTTACTAACTTTTTATAATAGAATAACAGCCGAGGTGGATCAAAGAAATAGCTACATGACTGAGAAAACTGCCTCCCTTTCCTAGACACACTAGTCACCCACCAGCCTGATGGAACTTTGGTTTTCTCAGTTTACAGAAAACCCACCCATACAGGCAGATACATCCACCAACAATCCCCCCCCCCACACACACACAACAATATGGAGTGGTAAAAACACTATACAACAGGGCTAAACTAATCTGTTCTAACGACATAGCCCTTAACACTGAACTAAATCACATCCTCAACACTTTCTCAGCCAATGGCTACCCCCCCCGAAAAAAATCCAAAAAATATTAAAACCTACAAACCACAGCCTCCCCTCCACAAAAAGATTACTCTAAATCCATCACCATTCCCTACATCCGAGGCACCTCAGAAAAAATTACCAAAATTCTAAAAAAACATGACCTCACCTCCTGTTACAGGCATTATAGAAAATTGGCATCCCTTATCTGCTCTACCAAAGACCAACCACTTCCCCTAGACCTACCTGGTGTATACCAGGTCCCTTGCAGTTGTAAACTGTCGTACTTTGGCCAAACAGGCAGGACAGCGAATATCAGAATTTCTGAAACAAGGACTACATCCGGTTTTACAAGTATAGCCATTCTGGTCTTGCAGACCATTCTCTGGATACTCGCCACAGAATACGGTGGAAGAAAGCAACAATTATACACCGGAGCAAATATAAATTCGAAGATTATTTATGGAATCAGCCTCTGCCCTAAGAAACTCTCCAAACCTCAACAAATTTGGTTGTATGCGACTGCCCCAAATTTGGGAGGCATACATCAGCAGACCTTCAGCCCAACGGCCAAGAATGCCTACTTAGCCCGCCAGAGGGCACCATCAGGACTTCTAGGAGAACGATAGCTTCAAATCTTCATTCTCAGTTACTGTATTGTTATTGCCTTGTGTGCACCTGCCTTTTTGTAAGTTCCTTTAGAAAATGGCAATGTGACATTGCCAAAATATCGGAAATATCTATTAAAATATAATTTAATTTATATTCGGATCTACGTTGTTTCAATTCCCTAAGTTATTTAGAAATGTTTTTATTTAATTCAGGTAATTCATGTGAGTTAAGAAAACATACACTATGAGACAAATACATAGAATAAAATTATAAAAATTACATATTGTACATAAATTTCATTGCACATAATGCATAAATGTTTTAGACACAATAAACTAAAGAGCATATTTTAATCGTCATCACTGTCTTCAGAAATAACATTTCGTAGATGTTCTTTAAGAGGCCGGAGGTCGTTACCACTTGAAATCTCTTGAACATCATTTGTTATAATTCTCATTGCATACTTCGGCTGGTTTAGTTAACAAGAAGTCAATAATAGGGGTGCTTAAGGGCCAAAGCTGTATAAATGAGAGGAGACCTCCACATAGCCTTTAAAGGAATGCGGAGAACCGACCAGGGCTTCTGACCTAATGTCCAATCCTCACCTTCTCGTGGTGCACCCTGTTGGGTATCTACTTTGATACTGAACGAACGAGGATGGGCTGGCAATTTGGGATTTAGCCGACCAAATTGTATTCTTATTGGTTAAACCAAAATAAAAAATGATGGTACAACATGACAAAATTTCATGCCGGCTGGGGCGTCGCCCGGTTAAACAAGGCCCCCGTTGTTTTCGCCAGGGAACCAGGGCAAACAGCGAAAAGTCAGCTACTGGAACAAATCTGAAAACAAACCCCAACTCAACATCACCAGAGTTAAAGATCGGTACTATCAACGTAAGAAGCCTGAATGGCAAAGAAATGGAGCTAGCTGAGGAATTAGATAAGTACCAGATCGACATAATAGGGGTGACTGAAACAAAAAAGACCAAAACTGGTGAGATCTTTCTGAGCAATAAATACAAAATGTTATATTCAGGCAATAACAATCAAGGAAAAGAAGGAGTAGCCATAGTATTCAACACAAAATACGAGGCTAATCTTCTTGAATGGCAGTCAGTCTCAAGTAGAGTAATGTGGGCAAATATGAGAATGGGGAACTGGACAATGAGACTTATTTGTGCCTATGGTCCCACAGAAGGTTCTACTAAGGTAGAAGTGGAGGAATTTTTTGAGGCTTTAGAAAAAGCAACTGACACAATGAAAAAGGAAAAGTTGGTCCTTGTTGGGGATCTAAATAGTAGAGCAGGAAATGATTGTGAGACATACAAAAATATTTTGGGAAAATTTGGAGAAAAGAGCAAAGCTAATAATAATGGCAAATATCTGTTGGATTTCTGCTCAGGACATGGACTGGTTATTACTAACACCATGTTCCAACATAAAAATGTGCACAAATTCACATGGAGAGAAGAGGCTAGGAATAAGAAAAGTCTCATTGACTATGTTATTGTTGATAGTGATGTTTTCTCCCTGGTGCAGGACACCAGAGTGTACAGAGGATTTGAAATTGGAAGTGATCACTATTTAGTCTTGAGCAGGATAAAATTGAATTTCATATTGAAAAGAATAACATGTAAGAAAGTTTTAAAGCGAATAAAAGTTGAGCAGCTCTCAGATGTAAACTGTAGACTAAAATACAGAAATATTATTGAAAAGAAAATGAAAGAGTTTGAGAACAGGAATCAAACCTTGGAGATTCGGTGGCAAACTCTGAAGGAAACATTGATTGATTCTGCCAGAGAGGCATGTGGTGAGGTTGTGTGCAAAGATAAAAAAATCAGAACTCCCTGGTGGACACAGGAAGTTAAAGAGGCAGTGAAGGAAAAGAAGAAAGCATATCAAAAGTTCCTGGCAAATAAGTCAGCTTTTACTCTTACAGAATACAGAGACAAAGGTAAGAAAGCTAAACAGTGTGTAAAACTCGCTAAACAAAAGTCATGGGAGGACTTTGGCAAGAATATAGAAAATAAATATCAAGAAGGTGGCAAAATATTCTGGAGGTTGTTGAAGAAGCTTAGGAATGGAGGAAAGAGTGCTGTAAAAGGAATTAGAGATGATAAAGGTGAAATGAAAACAGGAGAAAAAGATATTCTTGAAGTATGGAGTAATTACTTTGAAAAACTGCTAAATGAAACAAGCAGTGATGACAGCACAGTGATAAAAAACACTGACCAGGCATGCAGTCAGGAATACATATCCATACTTGAAGTAGAAAAAGCCATCAAAGGCTTGAAATGTGGAAAGGCAGCAGGAGTAGATGATATTCGACCAGAAATGCTGAAGTATGGTGGTATAAGAGTCTTACAGTGGCTGCACTGCATAGTTCAGAAAGCCTGGACAGAGGGACGAATTCCCGATGATTGGAGTAGAGCTCTCATAGTACCCATATATAAAAAGGGAAATAAAACTGAATGTGAGAATTACAGAGGTATTTCCCTACTGAGTGTTCCTGGCAAGATCTATGCAAGTATACTTGAGAAACGGTTGAGAAGAATTGTGGAAGAAAAGCTTGGTGAAGAACAAGCTGGATTCAGGTCAAATAGAGGCTGTCAGGATCAGATCTTCACTTTACGACAAATAGTCGAGAAAGCATGGGAATATAACAAAGATCTGTATTTAAGTTTTGTCGATTTGGAAAAGGCATATGACAAGGTGCCAAGAGAGAAGCTATTCAATACGCTGCAGTTATATGGTGTCAATGGGGCATTATATCAAGCAATACTTAGTCTTTATTTGAGTTGTGAGTCAGCAGTTAGAATTGAAGGAAGTACAGGAAGATGGTTTAATGTTAAATCTGGTGTGAGACAAGGATGTACATTATCCCCTCTGTTATTCATTATCTATATGGATCACATTATGAAGGAATGTGGTATTAAACCTGATATCAAAATTGGAGATGTTAATGTCAGCTCTTTGCTTTATGCAGATGATATTATACTTCTAAACAAATCCGCTACAAGTCTGCAAGATTCTCTGACTAAATTGAATAGCTGTTGTAATAGATATGGTATGAAGGTCAGCAATAAAAAGACAAAGACAATGAAAATAGGCAGAATCATTGAAAATGTCAACTGTGTTGTGAATGGAGAACCTGTGGAACAAGTAAAACATATCAGCTACTTAGGCACAATTTTTACTGAAGATGGTAAACTAAATATAGAAATAGACAACAGAATCAGCAAAGCTGGTATCGTGGGAAGTCAATTGAATAAATTCATATGGAATAAGAAAGAAATTAGTCGGAACACTAAATTAGCTGTATACAAGACTGTGTTCAAACCAATTTTAACTTATGGATCTGAGACCTGGGTCAGAAGTAAAACACTTGACCAAAGACTAGAGACCGCAGATATGAGAGTCCTGAGAAAGATTAGAGGCGTGAACAGATGGCATCAATGGCAATATCATATTAAAAATGAGGATATTAGGAAAGAACTTGGCATTGTCAGCATCCAGGAATGCGTTAGCAGAGCTAATCTCAGATGGTACGGTCACTTAAATAGAATGGGAGAGGAAAGATTAGCAAAACAAGTGTTCTCTGCCAGGTTGGCAGGAAAACGACCCAGAGGAAGACCAAGATATAGGTGGATTGATACGGTACAAAGTGCCTTAGATGATAGAAATATAAGATCTGATAATGTTGGAGTCTTGACAAGTAACAGATTGATTTGGAGGAAAATTGTAGATAGGAAGTTAGTAATGATGTAATTTTTTCATGTAGTACTGTCATATCCTGTACACCCCTTGAGGGTACATGGCAGGAATTTGATGATGATGATGAAGTCAATAATAAGACTTTGCTTACCACTATGCTGCAATTTTTTATTAAGTTCATAATATGGCGCTGAACAAATATCCAATTTTCTCGTGAATTTTCCTGAGCGCTCCATTGAAGGATCGTTATCCGTAAAATAACTTCCTAACTTTTGCCAAGTCCAATCCTTCTGCTAATTTCTTTAACCACCTTACTGACCATTATGGATCAAATACGCATCTTTATACGCTTTGTATCCATCATATATTTCACTGTAATATCAACGGTATTACAATTTTAATATGCACTTCGCATCCAAGATAACCTTGACGTCTATAGACATCTTGGCCAGTAGCATGGTGAAACTGACTTCTTTAACGGATTCATCACAATCAAAATCTTCGGCAGAACTTTCCCCACCATTTGGTTCAATGCCATCTATTAATTGTACCAGTTCCTCCTCATTTAAATCTGTTTTTCCATCAATTAATTCACTAATTTCGTTTTCAACCATATCGCAAAAGCCCTCTCCACCAAAAATGTGTGCAACATTTATTATACGACTTAGCTCGGCATCCACTGAAGGTATGAAATTTTGTTGCAGAACGGCTTCAGGCCATATTTTTTTCCAGCAAGCATTCAGCATAGAGGGTTGTAATTCCTTAATGGACAGAGAAATAATTTTCGCACAATTCAATATTGAAAACTCTTTCCATGCTTGAGGCAGTGTCATGTTTGAACTAGATTCCATTTTTTCCAAAATTAATTGGAATGTTCGGCGAATATAACATGACTTAAATGTTGATATTATTCCTTGGTCGAGTGGTTGAATAAGTGAAGTAGTATTAGGCAGCAAAAAAGTTATTTTAATACTCGGCTGGCTTAAATTTGTTGGGTGGCCTGGTGCGTTATCTAAAATTAGTAGAATTTTGAAGTCCATATTCTTTTTCTTTGTGTAACTTTCTACATTGGGAACAAAACACTTGAAAAACCAATTTTCAAACATGCTAGCTGTAACCCATGCCGAACCCTTTCATTGCACAAGGATTTGCGGATCGGTTAATAAACATTGGTTTTGTCATGTAACCACCTGATGCATTACTACAAAACAGTAGAGTAATTCCATCTTTGGAAACTTTGAATCCAGGAGCTGATCTTTCATTTTTCTAAATATTGGTGTGTTTTGGCATTTTTCCCCAATATAACCCAGATTCATCTGCATTGAACACCAGGTCTGCACCATAACCACCTTCTTCAATGATTTTAAAAATTCTGCTGGGTATTTCCGGGCAGCTTCAACATCTGCTGATGCTGATTATCCCTGGATTTTAAGATTATACAAAGAAAACCGCTTTTTAAAGTTTTTGAACCAACCCTTACTGGCAGAAAATCCATGCTGAGAGATTTCTTCTGAAGAATCTTGATCAAGTTCTTTTAAATGTTTATAAACTTTGAGAGCTTTTTACTTAATAAGGTGTCCATCCAAAGGAATTTTCTTTTGAGTGCAATCTTCTATCCAAATCATTAGAGATTTCTCCATTTTTTGTATTAGAATATCGCGAACACGAGTAACGTGCTTTGCACTTACCGTTGACCCAGCAATAACACTTTCTCGGATTTTATGTTCATTTTGTTTGATTGTTCGAATTGTTGATTCATTTAAATTCAGAGTCCTTGCAACAACTCCTGGTTTTTCTCCAATTTTCGACCGATCCAAGATTTTAATTTTTTCTTCGAGAGAAATGAATTTCCTCTTCAATGTTGGTTCTTTCCCCTTTCGTTGCAGTTTTAGTGGCCATTACAATAAAAATAAACTTTTACATTAAAAAAAAAAGCATTACATATGTATGTAACTCACCAGAAAATAAACTGCTCTGCTTGAGAATAACACACTTATGATTTTAAATGCGCTTTCCTGGCAGAAAACGAAGACAATTTTCAACAATAAACCCTGGATGGCGAACCTATGGCATTCACGCCAGAGGTGGCATGCCTGAGAATTTTGCTGGCACGTCACCGATTTATAGGTGATATCCTTCCATACGCTTATAAATTATTCAATTTTTTTTTTAATTATTACAATACGTACAAGTTGAATTTTGTTTTACACGAGAGAGCAGCTATAAAGACGTGCATATGATTGGTGCGGTATTAACAAAAGATCACGCGACCCAAAGACAAAGGCAACCAACAAGTGTTGAGTTCAAATGCTAATTCTCTTCAATCGATTTCCATAACATCTGAAACTGTCATAACAACATTCACTATTAGTTTTAACACATTCACGACAGGGAGTCATTTATCATTCCGACGGAACTTCTCATTACCGACTGGCTCAACTCACACAAAGTTTCAACCCTTGGTTGATTTTTATTGCTGCTTGTTTGCGTTTGAGCTAGCAGGGGAACTCACACAAGCATCATATGGCGTGTTTCAATTCGTGGTAGAATTTTATTTGAAGTTAGCCTTTGTGATCTGTCAAAATGACATCGAGAATTTCAAATGCAATAAAACAAACACTTATTTCATAATTGAAAAATTGGACAATAGTGTTTAGTTAGATACTGTGTTTCAGTGCAACATATGGTTTTGCTCGAGTCTATACAGCATAGTTTCTGTGAGAGGGGACATGCGATTTATTAGTTAGTGCCGTTTTTATTCCAGCTGTCTCTAATTGCACTATTTGTTAAGAATTACACAGATTGCAAAAGCCTCTGCACAGTACCTAATTTGGGGATACAATAAAACTAAATTTGATACTTATAACTACTCGCACGATACGGGCAGACACAAATTTAACGAAGATAAAATTTGATTTTTAAGTCCCATAAAAAATATATGAATAAAATAAAAAAATAAAGGGTTACTAGAAATGGCAGACTGCGTTATATCAAAACCACAGTGTATAAGTACCGCATTATACGAGGGTTACCTGTATATATATCAGATTAAGAAAAATAGGAAAAAAAATCTTTAGCACATCCCCATGGTACTAATGTACTATTGGTGACAGCCTTTTGCAGGTGGAAGTCACATAATAAACTTTCTTTATTCTTTTTCTACATCCTTAAAATTTCTCAAATGCTGGTTTAAAAAATAAATAAATAAATAAAAAAGGAAAGGGTAACAATTTCAGTCCTATTTCATTATTGTAAACAAGTAATATATCAAACTCAGTATTTTATGGTGCATCCCTAAGCGATCTCTTTTATGGCTACTATCAAATACATGATTAAGACACAGGATACAGTTAAGTAGACTAAAAACAGAACTAGTGAAATATCTGTAATGTTAGGAGGAAGGATCTGCCTTCAGGAATTGTAAGTAAGCAGAATATCTTCCTCTTATTTAGACCTTTAGGGGATATGGAAAGTTTACAAGCATTTATACACTGCATTAAAATAAAAGATTTCTTTATAGAACAGAATTGGTAGGATTCAGATTATAAGTAATTGTTTAGTTGGTTTATAGAATGTTTTGGTGTACCATAGTTGATTGATCTTGTTAGCATCGATTAGATTAGGAAATCAGTAGTTTTCATATTCAGAAAAATGTGTTACAAAGTACAACCTGCTGCTAATTCTCACTGTCCAATCTGCTACTCTGAAACTTGTCCATATTGATCATCTTGAACTTGCCTACCATTCAAGAATCCTTTCTTTCATAATCTTTCACTCTTTGATAATGTACCATTCAAGAAGTTTATCTTCATTTTGGTATATTATACTCAACCAGTCTGGTTGAATATGAGATTGTTCCAACAGTTTGTTTTTCACTATTCATCTTAGTTCTTAAACAAAAACAACTAGTGTTTTTTTTTTTAATTTTTTTTTTCCTAGACAACACCTTGACTAATATTTCTTGATATAATTTCTGTTTATGGCATAAGTAAATACAGAATACAATCTGGATGGAAAAATCTCAAACTACCAGCCCATCCATGTTCAGTATACATACCATGAGAAGGCAGTTAACATTTGGTCAGAAGCATTACTTGATTCTCTGCATTCCTTACAGACCTTACATTCCCTGCATTCCTTATGAAGATCTCCTCCCAGTTATCTAGCTTCTATCTTTATTTATCTGACTAAGGGTTAAAATAATAATACAGTGAAAGTAGTCATTCCCAAAGATGAAAAGGCCTATTATTAACAACTATCTGCAAACCTAATAATCTTAATCAAAAGAAGAAATATATATATTTTTTGAAGTATTTTTATGTGAAAATCATATACCAAACTACACTGTATTCTACGGTGACTTAATATATCTCACTTAAATGTCTATAGAAATAAAATATTTAAGTTTAATACAGCAGCTCACCACAATAAATATTAAATTAATTAAATAGCAGTTTCTATAACATTTAATGTTTTTCAATTATTTTACTAACTTCACCAAAGCTCATTCTGTTTGCTTGTTTCCTTAATTCTGTTATAGCATATCTTTCTTTCATCCTGCGCACCCTGCAATAAAATAATAACAACAAATCTTATATACAGGATTTTCATTTTCATAGAAGAATGCATTATTTTAAATTCAATTTTTTTCAAATCAAACTTTTGATAACCTTATTAAGTGAGCTAGTTATGTATGCAAGTGTGCGTGCAATCTAATTCTAATTAGAAAACACCAAGATAGAAGCAACTTTTTTAAGACACACAAAATTTAAATAAGATAACCCATCTGATAATAAATATATCAAGAGGTGTTATAATCCATTCAAAGAAATATATAATGTTGAGAAATGTACATTTACAGGATACCACAACTTCGATATAATGATGTAGAGCCCATTTATGCCATGGCCAGAAACTGCACACCATGTGGTGACCTTCTTGCTGTGAAGAGGTTTCTCTAGGACAAATTCAGGTCTCAAGAAACCTGTAGATTTGTCTGTTTACATGACCACTTAGATCAGTGGTTCTCAAACTTTTTCGTTTGGTGGCACTAAAATCAATAAATAAATTTCACGGCACCCATAGTATTATTTGCTTTTTATAGAGAGTAAAGTGCTGATTAATTGATTCTGAAAGACTCGCATATATAACCCATAAAAAATTGATATTACAGATATGAAGGAAAGCATGTTTAAAAGAAAACAGATTTTATTTACACTAAATTGGTTTATTTTCAAACAACCCAAAAACATACAAAACAAAAGCTATTATAAAGGTTCAGATAATAAAATATGAACTTAATGTGAAATATGTGCCTGGTGTTGTTTGCATATTTCTTTGATATTGGGCCTTGTTTTTGAGAGACATATTCTCATCTCATTTTCAAGGGGGGCCTTTACTCTTTCTCTCTTCTTTGTTTTAATATTTACGAGTGCAGAAAAACCCAGTTCACACAAATAAGATGTAGAAAATTGCAATAAGATGTTAAGTGCTTTGAATCCTATATTGGGGTACTCTTTCATAGTTGTTATCCAAAATGAATTCAGACACATTTCTGAATGCTTCAATCTCAACGTACGATCGTTACTTATATCAATTAATTCTTCGGCTTCTATAACATTTAACTCACTCACTGCTGATGTTGACTCTACAAATAGATTTTGAATCCAATTGTATAAATTGACTGAAATGTCTGGAAAATAATGGCCTATTTTTTCTTCTAACGATGTTAAATTACTGTAAATAAGCTAGTAGCAAGGCTTATACGTTAGTCATACATAACTGGTAATTAGTTTACGGAATTAACAACGCATATAAAGTATATTAATTAAAGGTAACTTTAATAAATAACTTCTATATTTCGGCAACGTCACGTTGCCATCTTCAGGGACATAAAGATATGGTATGTGCACGCAGGCACTAACAAAAGCAAATGAGGAAGAAAGCAAGAAACTAATATTGTTCCTAAAGTCCTAATGGTGCCTTCTGGTGGGCTAATTTGGTTGACTTGGCAGTTGGGCTGAAGTTCTCAAAATGTAAGTCTCCCAATTTGGGATAGTTTCATGCACCCAAATTTGTTGAGGTTAGGAACGTTTTTTAGAGCTGCTGAAGATTCCTTGAATAATCTTTCGTATTTAAACTTGCTGCGGTGTATTATTTTTGTTTTCTTCCAACGAACCGTATGGTGGGTATCTAAGGCATGGTCTGTCAGCCCAGAGCGGCTGTACTGGTGAAACCGGATGTAGTCTTTGTGTTCTGAAATCCTGATATTTGTTGTTCTGCCTGTTTGGCCAAGTAGGACAATTTGCAGCTGCAAGGGACCTGGTATTCACCAGGTAGGTCTAGGGGAAGTGGTTGGTCATTGGTAGAGTGGATAAGGGATGCCAACTTTTTTTGACCTTACTTCTTGTCTGTAACAAGAAGTAAGGTCATATTTTCTGAGGATATTGGTTATTTTCTCAGAGGTTCCCTGGATGCAGGGGATGATGATAGATTTGGTGTAATCTTTATTGTGGGGGGGGGGGGGTTACTGGTTTGAGTATTTTTTGGATTTTTTGGGGGTTATAGCCATTGGCTAAGAAAGTGTTGTGGATGTGGTTTAGTTCAGTAGTTAGGGCCTTGTCATCTGAGTAGATTAATTTTGCCCTGTTATATTATGTTTATTTTTATTTAAGGAGTAGCCATAGTATTCAACACAAAATACGAGGCTAATCTTCTTGAATGGCAGTCAGTCTCAAGTAGAGTAATGTGGGCAAATATGAGAATGGGGAACTGGACAATGAGACTTATTTGTGCCTATGGTCCCACAGAAGGTTCTACTAAGGTAGAAGTGGAGGAATTTTTTTAGGCTTTAGAAAAAGCAACTGACACAATGAAAAAGGAAAAGTTGGTCCTTGTTGGGGATCTAAATAGTAGAGTAGGAAATGATTGTGAGACATACAAAAATATTTTGGGAAAATTTGGAGAAAAGAGCAAAGCTAATAATAATGGCAAATATCTGTTGGATTTCTGCTCAGGACATGGATTGGTTATTACTAACACCATGTTCCAACATAAAAATGTGCACAAATTCACATGGAGAGAAGAGGCTAGGAATAAGAAAAGTCTCATTGACTATGTTATTGTTGATAGTGATGTTTTCTCCCTGGTGCAGGACACCAGAGTGTACAGAGGATTTGAAATTGGAAGCGATCACTATTTAGTCTTGAGCAGGATAAAATTGAATTTCATATTGAAAAGAATAACATGTAAGAAAGTTTTAAAGCGAATAAAAGTTGAGCAGCTCTCAGATGTGAACTGTAGACTAAAATACAGAAATATTATTGAAAAGAAAATGAAAGTTTGAGAACAGGAATCAAACCTTGGAGATTCAGTGGCAAACTCTGAAGGAAACATTGATTGATTCTGCCAGAGAGGCATGCGGTGAGGTTGTGTGCAAGGATAAAAAAATCAGAACTCCCTGGTGGACACAGGAAGTTAAAGAGGCAGTGAAGGAAAAGAAGAAAGCATATCAAAAGTTCCTGGCAAATAAGTCAGCTTTTACTCTTACAGAATACAGAGACAAATGTAAGAAAGCTAAACAGTGTGTAAACTAGCTAAACAAAAGTCATGGGAGGACTTTGGCAAGAATATAGAAAATAAATATCAAGTAGGTGGCAAAATATTCTGGAGGTTGTTGAAGAAGCTTAGGAATGGAGGAAAGAGTGCTGTAAAAGGAATTAGAGATGATAAAGGTGAAATGAAAACAGGAGAAAGGGATATCCTTGAAGTATGGAGTAATTACTTTGAAAAACTGCTAAATGAAACAAGCAGTGATGACAGCACAGTGATAAAAAACACTGACCAGGCATGCAGTCAGGAATACATATCCATACTTGAAGTAGAAAAAGCCATCAAAGGCTTGAAATGTGGAAAGGCAGCAGGAGTAGATGATATTCGACCAGAAATGCTGAAGTATGGTGGTATAAGAGTCTTACAGTGGCTGCACTGCATAGTTCAGAAAGCCTGGACGGAGGGACGAATTCCCGATGATTGGAGTAGAGCTCTCATAGTACCCATATATAAAAAGGGAAATAAAACTGAATGTGAGAATTACAGAGGTATTTCCCTACTGAGTGAACTGGACTCTGGGATGTTGGTTGTTTAAGTCTGTTAGGAAGGAGTGGAGTGAGTCTGAGCCATGTGGCCAAATAGCGAACACATCATCCACGTAACGAAGCCAAATAGTGGGTTTTTGTGGGGCGGAGTTTAAAGGTCTCCATAAAGAAATTAGCCAATGGTGGGGAAAGTGGTGAACCCATGGCTGTCTCCTCTATACTTTATAATGTTGATACTTTATAACGTCTCATGCACATCAGCAAGAAAAGAGTTCGAAAAAATACGAAGTCGGCACTTGAAAAAATACGAAAACCTGACAAAGAATTCTACTTCCTTACCACAGCCGCCACTCAACACAGTAGTCAACCTCTAGTCTGTAGTTTTAAAGCCTGAGGCATTCACCGCACTTGCACGTGGTCACTATTTTGCCCTAGCTCCTAAAAGAATAACTGCCGAAGAAATCATGATCCAAATAGAACGTGGGATTCGCAACCTACCTAACCATATCGCCAACAACGTCAGACTGGATGTAGTCGCTGTTCTCATTAAAGCCAAACCTCCAAAAACCAACTTATCCAAAGACGAATATGCAGCCCTACAAGAAATGAAGAATAACAAAAAAAATAGTAATCACCAAAGCGGATAAGGGAAACGCCACTGTGGTACTAAATCAGAAGGACTACAAAGGTAAGCTTAATGCTTTAGTACTAGACCGTACTACTTACCTCCCTATTGAATATAATCCTACCAGCTCTCAGATTAGAACTCTCCACAGACTCCTTAAGAAAGTCACTTCTTGGCCTGTGGAAGTCACTGACAAACTAAAACCTTATAACTCTAGACCCCCCGATTATATGGACTCCCAAAAATACATAAACACAATGTGCCATTACGTCCCATAGTGGACGGCATTGATTCCCCCACATATAAATTAGCCAAAACGTTTAGCCAAAACGCTCACACACTATACTGGCAACACACCATCACACATAAAAAAACTCAGCCCACTTTAAAGCCAGTATAGAAAACCTCTCACTCCAACACACTGACATAATGGTCAGTTTTGACGTCTCCTCCCTATTCACTAATGTCCCACTCAAAGAAACCCTAGAGCTCATCCAAGCCAAGTTTCCACCCGATATCTCAGTCCTATTTCAGTTCACAATGAACTCAGGTTATTTCATTTGGCAAGGAAAGTTCTACAAACAGATAGAGGGGACAGCCATGGGTTCACCACTTTCCCCACCCTTGGCCAATTTCTTTATGGAGACCTTTGAAGAGGAAAGCCTTAAACTCCTCCCCACAAAAACCCACTATTTGGCTTCGTTACGTGGATGATGTGTTCGCTATTTGGCCACATGGCTCAGACTCACTCCACTCCTTCCTAACACACTTAAACAACCAACACCCCAGAATCCAGTTCACCTTAGAAAAAGAGGAAAACAACACCCTCCCCTTCCTAGACACTTTAAATACCCGCCAGCTTGATGGATCTTTGGTTTTCTCTGTTTACAGAAAACCCACCCATACTGGCAGATACATTCACCAGCAATCCCCCTCACAACAATATGGGGTTATAAAAACACTATATAACAGGGCAAAATTAATCTACTCAGATGACAAGGCCCTAACTACTGAACTAAACCACATCCACAACACTTTCTTAGCCAATGGCTATAACCCTAAAAAAATCCAAAAGATACTCAAACCAGTAAACCCCCCCCCCCCCCACAATAAAGATTACACCAAATCTATCACCATCCCCCTACATCCAGGGCACCTCTGAGAAAATAATCAATATCCTCAGAAAATATGACCTTACTTCTTGTTACAGACCATATAAAAAGTTGGTATCCCTTATCCGCTCTACCAAAGACCAACCACTTTCCCTAGACCTACCTGGTGTATACCAGGTCCCTTGCAGCTTAAATTGTCCTACTTTGGCCAAACAGGCAGAACAACAAATATCAGGATTTTAGAACACAAAGACTACATCCGGTTTCACCAGTACAGCCGCTCTGGGCTGGCAGACCATGCCTTAGATACCCACATAGACGTTGGAAGAAAGCAAAAATAATACACCGCAGTAAGTTTAAATACGAAAGATTATTCAAGGAATCTTCAGCAGCTCTAAAAAACGTTCCTAACCTCAACAAATTTGGGTTCATGAAACTACAACAAATTTGGGAGACTTACATTTTGAGAACTTCAGCCCAACTGCCAAGTCAACCAAATTAGCCAACCAGAGGGCACCATTAGGACTTAAGGAACAATATTAGTTTCTTGCTTTCTTCCTCATTTGCTTTTGTTAGTGCCTGCGTGCACATACCATATCTTTATGTTCCTGAAGATGGCAACGTGACGTTGCCGAAATATAGAAGTTATTTATTAAAGTTACCTTTAATTAATATACTTTATATGCGTTGTTAATTCCATAAACTAATTACCAGTTATGTAAATAAGCTTTTGCAGATCAGTGTTCTTACATTTTCTGGAGGTAACTTTAAGGAACATTTCTACATTGTTGGTACTTAATTTTATCTTCCACATTTTTATTTTATCTTTAAAAGCTTTAATTTCATCTGTAGATGACAAAATATTCTCATTTCTTCCTTGCATGTTGGATTTCAGCTTGTTCAGATGATTGAATATGTCTGTTAAATAGGCTAGTTTGGAACACCAAAAATCATCTTGTAATAATTTATAGAATTCTGGTTTGTCTTCATTTTGGAAAAACATTAATATTTCTTCTTTAAGTTCAAAAAAACGATCCAATACGCGACCTTTTGAAAGCCATCTTCGGTATGAAGAAGAAGATTCTTGTAATGAGATTGCATCTCTAAACATAGTCCTACAAATATTCTAGATTTTAATGGTCTGGCCTTGATATAATTAACCATCTGAATGATTTCTTCTAATACACTTTTTAATTCCAAGCCTATTGTCTTTGCCACCAATGATTCATGATGAATGAAGCAATGAGTCGTTACAATGTTCTCATTTTCTTTTCTAGCAAAGGAAAAAAACCCTTTTGTAATTCCAACCATAGAAGGTGCACCATCTGTACATATACCCACACAAGTTTTCCAAGATAGACCATTTGTATTAAAATATGTGTTCATTATATCAAAAACATCTTTTCCCATCGTAGTTTTTTCTAATTCCTTGCAGCATAGAAATTCTTCGATAATATTATCATCTTCAATGAATCGAGTAAAAACAAGTAAGTGTGCTTTACCACCGATATCAGTTGACTCATCTAACTGCAAACTGAAAAATTTTAATTCGATTATTTTGGTTATAACCGACTTTTCAATATTGACTGACAGATCATAATATGTCTACTCATAGTATCATTTGATAATGGAATCTTCTTTATTTCTTCTTCTGCCTCAGTACCAAAAATTGTTCTCACAATTGCTGAAGAGGCCGGACGAATCAATGTTTCGCCGATAGTATGAGGCTTCATTTCCTTCGCAATTATTTCAGCGACTAAATAACTCGCTTCTTGAACTCGGTCAGAAATTGTAAACTTTCTTACAAAACTTTTACTTTGTTTTTCTTGTAATCTTATTAACTCTTTGAAATATTCAGGATTTTTATTCGACAAGTTGTCATGTTTTGTGGAGAAATGTCGCAATAATTTGCTAGGAACCATAGCCTCATTTGATAGAACCAAACCACACAAAATACACTTAGGTCTGGGAATTAATTTATCACCACCACACCACGTAAATCCCATTTTTAGATAGCTCTCTTGATATAAATGAGTTTTTACATTCTTTTTCATTGTCCACTTTTTACATGAACTTATTCTTTCTGTTTCTGTTGTTTCATTAGTCTTTTTTGTTGCTGAACGTTAAAAATAGCCAAATCTTCATTAATGCAAGTATCAGTTTTTGATAATTTATTAGTGCGAATTGGTTCGTTAGCTTTGCTACAAGTAGACATTTCTTGATCGTCAGAATCTTCACTTCTTTTTTTAAGGAAAAAATTATTCATGATTTTGAAGGGCATATGTAACTTTAATATTTTATTTTAAAATTTATTTCAAGTAAATAATTTTTTTTCTGATGGAAAAAGGAAAAACATTTGTTTACGATGTCTCTCGTTATAGTTGGAATATATAACAATAAGAAAAACCTCTACTCACTGAATTTAACGACTTTAATATTGTACTTTGTTTATTCTCACCGATGACAAAAGACTCATGATTTTTGTTTAGGGGAAATGATCATGTATAATACTTGTCACACTGAACAGAGAAATACTAAAACAGACAGCAGGACAACTAACCATTCATTAGTTCATTTTCCTCAGTATTTATGTGCCGTAACATATCTAGTTACTACGACACGTGGTGATCTAATGAAATCCCAGGATATAATATAAGAGTGATACAAAAAATGGTAATTTTTATATACACTTCATCCATTAAAATCAAAATATATAATTTTTTTGTTTTTGATTTAGTTATTTGTGGCAATTGAATATTTTGCTTTATTCAAATAAACGGTTCAAAATTTTGCAGCACCCTTGTGGCACCCTAGGGTGCCGCGGCACCTAGTTTGAGAACCACTAACTTAGATGGTAATGGACTTCATCTGAAAACCAGACATTATGGAGGAAGGACACTGACCCATCTGAATGACATACGATAAGGCACCCAGCTCCTTAAGGAATCTCTGTAATGACCACCTAGGTATCCCATGTTTTACCACTCTTCAGAACTGACAGCACTTTTGGAGACTGTAACACTTGCTCCAGCACATGTGTGATTCTCATTTGTGTTAACAGTCTTTAGTCTCCTCAAATGTCCTTTACATTGTGGCAGAACACTCATAGTCACTTTTCTTATCCAGCCACTTGGTGTACAGTTTCTGGCCACGGCATAAGTGGGCCCTACATCTAGAATGCGCTAGTTCAATTTACCCAGGATTTGCATAGGATGTGTTGTGCAGAAAACATTCCATTTCGTGCACAGGTAATCCAACAGGACAGAGCAACATGTCACACTTCACATAGTTCAAGAGCCTATTTATCAGAATACTTCCCTGGGAGGCTCATTACGAAGTTCACAGAATTCCTGTACCCTTCAGGTTCTCCTGATCTCACATTGCTTGATGCCTTCATTTGGGGTATGTTGAAGGAATGGGTATTCCACCATGATCCACCTTCAAACCTTGATGAACTAATGGATAAATTTGAAGATGTAATCAACTGTCATTAATGCTTTATTCGACCAAGATTCCACTGATAGTGGTGGATGCACAGATCATCATGTGTAAACATATATTTCTTTGTTAATAAACCTTTTTACTCCATAACATATATCATTGTAGTTATACAGTAGGTTTTTTTTTTTTTTTGCCATAGTGTATAATACAAGGTCACATCAAATTTGTTTATTCCAAGTAAAAACAATGACACTCCAAGCAATGATAAAATATTTTTAGTGTAAAATTTTTGTCTATATCAAAAGCATGTTCAGTATAACTAAAAAATGGAACATAATATACAACTGAACAAAATGATTCTAAAAAAGTGCGAGAATACCTTTAGTAATTTTTATTATTTATTATTATTATCTGAGATCTCCAGGGAGTCAAGGACTCATCGAGGGAGGCTGTAAATTACCCAACCCAGCTATCATACTTTTCCTTAAATTCATTTACACTATATGCACTTACTACCCCTAAAGGCAAATTATTCCACTCACTCACTGCTCTCTGGGAGAAAACCTAGCTCTTACCCCTTTCTTGACTAAGAACAATCTTAACTTCCATGGATGCCCCGTCTTCCATATAACAAAAAAAATTTCATCATTTAAAATGCTATAACACCCATTCAAAAGTTTATAGGCCTCTATCATATCACCCCTCTTTCTCCTGTTAAACAGAGTCTGCAATCCACATACTCGGAATCTGTCCTCATTATCTAAATCTCATAATCCAGATATAATCTTTGTAACTCTTCTTTGCACCCTTTCAGCAGCTTCTTTATCCTCTTGGAATCCAGGGATATTTAATTAGGAATTTACTTATTAATTTTACTGAACCAATATTCAATGAAATTTCTAATAAAAAAAAATTAATAGATTGAAAAAGTTAACAAACCGAGAAGTTTCACTTTTCATTATTCTAACTGAATGGCAGTCTATTCAGTTGGCTAAGAATCAGAAGATCCTAAAAAGCTAATAAGTCTTTTTTTTCCCCTCTCTCCCCTAAAATGAACTGTTTTCTGGGATGAGCTGAATGTACCCAGGATATCAAATTTTTTTAGATGAGAAGAAAAAGAACCATTCCAGGTATCTTGCAACATTATCTCTATACCAAAGCACAGGTTTGAAAGAAATATTACTGAGGAGATTATGTTTGAAGTGTTCCATAAAGCAGTTAGCAGGTGAGGATCAAAGAGGACTTTTGCTGTACCTACAATTATGTTGGTACAATTTATCCTGAATGGTAAAATATCCAGAATGATTTCTAAATAAAAAATTTTATCTTGCTTAAATAATTCAGTGGTATATAATAAAGTAATGTTGGTGAAGAGATAGGCCATATTCAAGCAACCACAACATCAGGCAGACTTGAACAATGATCACAAATTTACTTTTTAAAGTTCTGAGTATTTTTAAATGAGAGGCAGACTTCCCAGTGAAAACAGAAAGAAAAGTTGATAAATACTTAGAAAACCAGCAATCGACAACCAATCTTGAAGAAATACCATGTTTATGGATCTTGGGAAGGAACCATACAAAGTAATGTGATCTCTGCTTTATGCAGATAATAATGTACTCCTAAACAAATCCAGTATCATTCTTCAAGATTCACAAATCAAAATAACAGTCATAACAAATTTGGCATGGAAATAAGTAATGAAAAGACTAAAACTATGAAGACAGACAGGAATATAGAAAACTTCAGCTGCATTTTCTATGGAAACCCTATAGAACAAGTAAAAGATTTTAGCTATTTAGATCCAATTTTTAGTGAAGATACAAATTATATATGAAAATGGACAACAATATTACTATAGATGGTATGACAGAAAGTCAAATGAATAAATTTATATGGATTAAGAGAGAAATTAGTCAACTAACAGTATACAAAACAGTGGTCAAACCAGTTTAAGTTATGGATATAAAAATTTGTTTAGAAATAAAGCACTTGGTCAGACTAGAAACCACAGATATGAAGAGTTGTGAGAAAAATTAGGAGAGTGAACGGATGGCACCAATGGTAGAATCATATTAAAAATGAAGATATTAGAAAGGAACCTGACACTGTTCGCATTCAAGAATGGTAACTTAATGGGGGAAAAGGTTAGCAAAGTAGGTTTAATGCCAAGAAGACCAAGATCTAGGTGAATTGGTTTAGTCAGAAGCATCCTATTAGACTGAAATATTTGATATGATAGTATTTTAGTGCTGTAGTAGTATTCATTTTAGTAACTGTAGTAGTATTGTAGATGATAACTGTATACAACTGCAGATTAAGGTTCAAGGAAAGTATCTATTTTGTTTTTTATTGCTTATGTTTAAGAGTGTAACAAACATTTCCCATATTAAACATTAAATATATTTCATATTTATATATCATAAAGGAAAGAAATTTTTTTTTAACCGCACACAATCAGAATTCGAGAGACTAAGAATAATAATCAGGAAATAAAAGAATCAAGACCCCTATGCTGCATCTTAAAAGTCTGTGACTAATTAACTGCATGAAAAAGTACAAATCTATCCCAAGTCAAAATCTGTGATCTAGCAAAAGCTGATAAATTTCATTTACTGCACCCATACAAAGTCAATCAGAGGAACATAGAGTAATGCAACTCAAAGCATTATTTCATGATCATCATCAAATTCCTGATGTACCATCAGAGAGGTGTATAGGATATTATGATGCCAACATAAAAGATTACATCATCACTAACTTCCTATTGACAATTTTTCTCTAAATTAATCTGTTATCTGTCAAGACTCCAATATTATAGGATCTTATATTTCTCTCTCTTGTTAAGCACTGTTTACTGTATCAATCAACCTAGATCTTGGACTTTCTTTGGATCTTTTTCCTGCAAGGAGATGTGCTTTGCATTATGGGAGATTCTGAGACAGGGAGTGATGAGAGCTTGGTCCACATTTACTACGAGTTGCCTCAGTCCTGAAGATACTTCAGGCGCAAACTTTGTTTGCTTATGTTTGGATAAAGGATTAAACTAAATTTATTATAATACAATTTATTCATCAAAATCCAAAACTGTGAACAATTACTTTACTCAAATATGAGTGGCTAAGATATGCCTTAGAAATAAAATACTCCAACTTTGCAGTCAGCATACATGACAACTCACAACAGCTGCATTAAAATCAACCTATCCAATCACACCTTAAAAAGATGAAATGTAGAAAATTTACCTCTTGCACAAAAGCAAGGCAAGTTTGATCCATTCTCTTACAAAAGCCACTGGACAACTTCTGCCCTTTCAATACTTCCACCTTACTCTCTCATACAATGTTAACATCACTCAAAGATAAGAGTGACTTAATAGTTTTATTCTTTTGATGGAGCAAGTCTGCTTTCCTCCTGCAAAAAAGACATCGAAGCAAATCACCTCTTACTATAAGAAATGTTTATTTCAAACCTCCTTTGCTCTTTAGCCAGAAAGATATTAGAAGAATTCCAAATGGCCATAATTAACACCCATCATGGCACCACCTGGGGGCTAACCAAGTAATTAGGGACCATACATATGGATTACATCATTCTAGTCAATCAGCTCTAAACCCAGGCCATGGAAAGATCTCAAGAAACTTGGTTGTTCACACTTAATCTTTTCAGGGTACCATCTTATGGTCTGTTTTCTGTCCTTTTAGTAATTTTGTTGCCAATTCTTTCTCTTGTCTTCCAGAGAAAAAATAGAACACTACACAAATACAACATCAAAACCACCTTCAAATCCCCGACAAAATTAAGACACCTACTTAGTTCTTCCAAAGATCCTCTTCCACACCTAGCCCGCCCAAGGGTTTACAAAATACAATGCACATGTAACTTACTATGCATAGGGAAAACAGGGCAAACCGTCCCAATTAGGAAGGATGAACACAAATGACACATTAAATACCACCATTTTGGAAAAACTGGCCTTTAAGACCAGGCACTCCAGACATACCACAGAATTGATTGGAAAGGTACCAAGTCTCTACACTGCACCAAAACCTGGTTAGAGAGGAAATTTAAAGACGCATGTGAAATGCTCAAACACAACCCTAACCTGAATAAAAATAACGGTCTAACCATTCCAAGAATGTCGAGGACCCGTTTGCAATCATTATAGCAACCAGAACAAGCCAAAGAAAAATCCCAATACAAGAACACTTGGTGAAGTGCTTTTTTTTTTTTTTTTAAAGCATTCAATAGCAACTTGAACTGTACAAGTCCAGAAGAAAATCTTAGTATGGGAGGACTTTAGCAGGTTTTTTTTTTTTTTTTTACCACTAGAGATCAGGCTAAGTAAAATATCAATTAACACAGTGTAGATTCAATTTACCTTTGTAGAGTGCAAGAGCATGTAGCTTGTTTTCATACATACATTATTTTTCTGATGATGACCTCAATACAGGGGTCAAAACTTCAACTGTTTTTTATTAATAATAAGTAAAATAATCATTTCAACATGTGTGTTTTGTGTCCCTAAATTCATAAATATGAATGCTGATCACCATGTAACCTTAAAAGAAAGAGTCATCATAATCCATGGAGATTCGACCCACAAGCAATGCAGCCGCTACGGTAAGATAAAGATACGTGTTTCCTTGTTAATTAATTGACTAGCCTTTCTGAAACGATGTAGAGATAGCAACTTAATACCAAACTGCATTAAACTAAAAAGAAGTTTACATCAGCTAAAGTGCTTCGTATTTATGACCAGTTGGAAAAAGCGCTGTAAAGAGAACAAATCCACGAGGCACAAAAAAACTTTGCATCTACCTAAGCCAAAGTTTTACAACTAAAATTAAAGCTATCCAGCTACGTTAATCCTGAAATTTGGATATTTTAGACACGATCACAGACGACTCGGCCAAGTACCTATTACTCAAAAACAAGGAAAAATTAATAAAGAAGTTCCAAGCACTAAAACAGCAAGAAAGCACAAGACAACCAGGATGCCATAACCAAAGGAGTAGCCCGATCACAAACCGACATCACAAGGAGCAGCAAATCACCCACAAACAAAGTTAAGACCAACCAACCACCATCGGACCATGGCCTGGTTATCAACAAATCAAACTACAACCTCTCCCAAGGTGAACTCTTGCTGCTGGAAAAAGACCTAAACTATGCCACTGTGTTGAGGTCAGTAAACAAATTGCTATCATTTATCATATCGAGAGAAGTCTAAGATCCCTCCCCACCAATCTTGCTGACAAAATACGTATGGAAATCTTGCATGCTAAACTCAAACAAAAAACTAAGCAGCAACCTGAACAAAATGGAAAAACCGGCCGTCAAATCCCTAAAAAATAACAAGGACATTATAATCACAAAAACAGATAAAGGGAATACTACTGTTGTTTTAGATCGGACAACCTACATAGAAAAAATGAACCATTTGGTATCGGACCACAACACCTACCAAATAGTAAACTACAACCCACGAAATGCATCAAAAAGAAAACAACTGAATTAATTAAATCCGTTGACACATGGCCAGAAGAAACTACCAAAAAACTAATACCTCATTATGCCTGTGTACCCAGAATTCACAGCCTGCCAAAAATACACAAAACAAACACGCCACTATGTCCGATTGTTGAAGGAATCGACAGAACAAATTACCACTTAGACAAAAAAAAAAAAAAATAGTGGCCACACTCAAGGAATTGGTAAGTCATTCCCCTTCCTACATAATAAATACACATTTCATAAACAAAATTAAAAACATTACACTCAACAACCAAGATTTATTAGTAAGCTTTGACATAACTGCCCTTTTCACCAATGTCCTGATCAATGATACTATTATGCTCCTACAGAACATATTTCCACCCAACATCACGGCCATCTTTACCCAAGTACTCCCCCTCCAGATATTTCGTGTGGCAAAACAATTTTTACCTTCAAAAAGAAGGTACAGCCATGGGCTCACCACTCTCCCCCCCCCCCCCCAAACAAGTAACTTTTATATGGAAGACTTGAGCAACGAGCTCTAGTTGTCAGCGTGCCTAAAGCTCAAAATTTGGCTCAGATACATTGATGATATTTTCGCCATTTGGCCTCATGGCTGCGAAGCACTAAATACATTCCTTAGCCACCTGAACAAACAACACAAACGTATCCAATTCACCATTGAAATTGAAAAAAAAGAAACAATTCTCTTCCTTTCCTAAATGCACTCGTCGCATGTCTTCCCTCAGGCTGTCTCTCCTCAGTTTACTGCAAACCTATACAAACACACAGGCCAGAACACAAACAAAAATTCTGACCACTACCCAACACAAAAATTAGGTGTCATAAGCACCCTTAAAGACAGAGCTCAAAGTATTTGTTCAAATGAGCAAGCTCTAAACCAGGAATACGAGATCATTAACCATACATTTATAAAAAATGGATACAGTAAAAAAACTATTCACAGGATCCTCCACAAAGACACCACTAAAAACAAAAAAGATTTCAAGAATGCCATTGCCATACCTTATGTTAGAGGCATTTCGGAAAAAAGAAAAAATACACAGAACACTATGCAAATAAAACATAAAAGGTGGTTTACCTTCAAACTCCCGACAAAATTAAGACACCTACTCAGTTCTTCCAAAGATCCTCTTTCACACCTAGCCCACCCAGGGGTTTACAAAATACAATGCACATGTAACTTACCATACACAGGGGAAAACAGGGTGAACCATCCACATTAAGAAGGACGAACATAAACGACACATTAAATACCTCCATTTTGGAAAAACCGGCCTTTCAGACCACGCACTCCAGACACACCACAGAACCAGAACTGATTGGGAATGTACCAAGCCCCTACACCGCACCAAAACTTGGTTTGAGAGGAAATTTGAAGAATCATGTGAAATGCTCAAACACAATCCTAACCTGATTGTGTTTCCAAGAATATGGAGGACCCATTTGGAATCATTATAGCAACCAGAAAAAGCCAAAGAAAAATCTCAATACAAGAAGACTTGGTGAAGTGTTTTTTTTTTTTTTTTTTAAATATTCAATACCAACCTGAACTGTACAAGTCCAGAAGGAAATCTTAGTACAGGAGGACTTTAACATTTTTTTTTTTAAACCACTAGATGTCAGGCTAAGGTAAAAGATCAATTAACAGCGTAGATTTGATTTACCTTTGTAGAGTGCAAGAGCATGTAGCTTGTTTTTATATACACATGTATTTTTCGAAACGTCAATTTTTATTTCATTAATAATAAGTAAAATAATAATTTCAACATGTGTGTTTTGTGTCCCTAAATTCATAAATATGAATGCTGATCACTGTGTAACCTTAAAAGAAAGAGTTTTCTCTGTCATTCACTAGATGTTATGGTGCATGATTTCCTCTTTTCCCATTATCACATCAGTGCCTTAAAGCACTATGAATCTGTGCTTTTGCCATTGTTCTTTTTCAACACATAAATGATATTTTTTCACTAATCTCAAATCTGAATCAGAGCTATTCTTCATCTGATAAACCTTCAAATATTCCAAGCTTCAATCTTTCATAACTAATGATTTATACACAGATTGCATTTTTAATGCAGCAAGGACAACCTTGTGAATTTCAATGCTACCAACACTGAAGGCCTGCCTTTTATGGCAAGAAAGATCTCATCACATCTCTTTGCTTTTGATAATACTTGAATCACTAGGTATAATAAGAATTCTCTTTTGGGGTTTACTTGTGCCTCTAGCATTTCCTGGAAGAAGAACGTCACATCAGTAGCTTCCTACATCAAAAATTAGGCATCCTTTTCTCCTCAAAATACTATTACTCACTTGTACAATTTTTAACACTATAAAAATTCAAAATCTGCAAAACTTTAAAATACTGTTCTCACATTTAGAGTGATGCACCAAAGCCTCCCTAAAAATGCTTGACTATCCAGAAAAGGTTAACAATCCACCAGTCTCTCACACACATTCCACATAACTTGAATAAAATTTAATAACAATGAATGATTTTCACAGGAATTGTTCTGCTGAATTGGCCACCATTATTCATCTATTTTTTTTAAGCATGTAAAAACATGAGCAGCTGCTGTTAACTTCATACACAGTCATTTGAGACTCACTCAAGTTGGACTGCATTTTTTGCAGAGCTTCCTTCACACATGGACAATGCCATTTAGATGTTCAAGCCACATGTTGAAACAAGTTCAAGAACTTAATTATATATTGGGTTTTATCCTTTATCCAAGTGTTAGCAAACAAATTTTTGCTAAACTCGTGGTAAAAGTAGTTTTAAGTCTCATCACTTGCCTTAGTATCGCCCATAATGCAAAGCACATCTCCTTGCGGTTATGTATAATTATTATTATTATTATTATCACTATTATTACGGGCAACTCCAGGGAGTCATTAGACTCATCAAGGGAGGCCCCAAATCATATTCATCACAACTATTTGACATTCATACAGTATCTATCATACCTCGCCTTAAACTCATTCACTGTCACAGCATCCACCACAGACTCAGGGAGCGCATTCCACTCATTCACTACTCTAAAAGTAAAGAACCCAGCTCTCACACCTTTACTAACCACACTTTTGCCCAGTTTCCATGGATGTCCCCTAGTCCTCCCACAACCAGCCCTGTTCTCAAAAATATCTTCTGAATTAATTTTATAGAAACCCTTCAGTAATTTGAATGTCTCAATCATATCTCCCCTCCTCCGCCTATCAACCAATTTTTGCAACCCACAAATCCTCAACCTGTTCTCATACGGTTCATTGCACAGACCTGCTATCATCTTGGTCACTCGCCTCTGGATCCTCTCCACCTCCTCCCCATCAAGAAGAAACCTAGGTGACCAAATCTGAGCACAGTAGTCTAGATGGGGTCTTATCAAGGCTCGATAGAGAGGAACAATAACCTGCTTGTCTCTGCTTGTCAACGTATTCTTCAGCAACCAAGTGATTTGATGAGCTGTTTTGGTCACTTTTGCAATGTGTCCCCTAAATTTCAATTCCTTATCTACCAACACTCCTAAATCTCGTGCCTCATCAATTTCCTGGAGCAGAGTTCCACCAAATCAGTAAACTGCCGCCAATCTTTTCACCCCAAAATGCATAACCTTACATTTTGCCACATTAAACTGACATCCATTCTCCTTAGCCCAGACCTCCAATCTATCCAAATCATCCTGCAAAATTTTGACGTCATCTGCATTCACTATTGCCCTACCCAACTTCGCATCATCCGCAAACAAATGAACTGTTCCTCTCAGATCATTTCCTATATCATTTATGAACAAATTAAACAGCAGTGGTCCAAGAACAGATCCTTGTGGCACACCACTAGTCACAGGCCGTCTTGTGGACTCTACTCCCGAGTAAACCACTCTCTGATATCTCTCCGTCAACCACCCTCCTATCCATCTCACCAACCCTATGTCCATTCCCATATGCTGCAATTTACTGATTAGAATTCCATGTGGAATCCTGTCAAAGGCCTTGGCAAGGTCCAGTAGAAGCACCGTAAACCCATTACCCTTATCCAGTTCAGCCGTCACTGTGTTATAATACGTGAGCAAGTTACTGAGGCATGACCTACCCTTCACAAAACCATGCTATCCCCGATACAGTATCCCATTTTCTTCTATCCAATCTTGTATTTTCTTCTTGACTATTTTCTCTAAGACCTTGACAATGATTCCTGATATGCTAATCGGTCAGTAATTTACAGCAGCAGTCTTGGAACCACCTTTATGCAGTGGAACTATTTTCCACTCTTTCCACCCGCTCGGGACTAACCCAGACCCGAGACTCAAATTAAACAAAATGGTCAAGGGTACTGACAATTCTTTAGCTGCTTCTCGTACAACACGAGCTGGTATACCATCCAATCCCACAGATGTATTGACATTGAGGTTATGCAATAGACTACTCACCTCCGCTTCATTAACCACAATTCCCGTATAATCTACTGGTTTATTCGTTTCTGCAATGTCACCACCTGGATGATATACTTTTGCAAAGTGCTCACTCAGTAACTCAACTAATTCAGTTACCTCCCTACCATCGGCATTCTTTAAAATCATTCTGCCATGTACATTTTTCCTTTTACTTGCTACATATCTAAAAAACTGTTTAGAATTCTCTTTAGCCTGCATGGCCAATGTTCTTTCGTAATCCTTTTTTGCTTTTCTTACCACACTCGTCACCCTTCTGGCCTGCGCTTTATACCGTTCATGTGCCTGCCAGTCACCCTTCTCCTTAAATTCCCTCCATAGTTGTTTCTTTTTTTGCAACTCAAGCTTAATGGTGTTATTCATCCATTTAACCCCTACTTGATTTATTATTCGGACTCTAGGTATACAGTCAGTCATTGCTTCATGCAAGCACTTCTTAACTACCTCCCATGCACTATCAACTTCTAGTCCTTGCAGTTGTACATGCCATGGCACTGAACCAATCAAACTCCTAAGCTTGTCATACTTTCCAGCCCGATAATTCCACCTCCCAAGTTAAGATCCTATGATCACTCTCACCGATTGGTGGCAATGTGGTCATATTTGTTACAGCCAAATCCTCAGATGTAATTACTAGGTCAAGCACTCTCTGACCCCTAGTATTTTCCATTACATGCTGTCGCAGATAGTTATCCCTTAATAACCGCATAAAATCCAGTTCCTTCCTCCCGTGTGTCCTCTCCTCACTCCAATCAATGCGACCATAGTTGAAATCTCCCATAATAATCACCCTCCTTCCACCCATTTCTTCTATTTGCTTGTGCATACTGCCACCACCATCTTTTCCATCACCTGGTCTATAGCAGCACCCAATTGTATATTTAGTTCTGCTAGCCACAATCTCACACCAAATGGCCTCAAATGTGCTCTTTTCTCTATCCTGCAATTCAACTTCTATTCTCCTTGGCTGGAGCTCATCAGCTATCATGAACAATACTCCTCCTCCCATTTTATTCTCTCTGTCATTCCTGAACACACTATACCCATCACATTCAATCCCACTAGTTATATCATCTACAGTCAGCCATGTTTCACTAATACCTATAACCTGTGGTCTGGAAGTGCCAACCATGGCCAAAAACTCTTCCTTCTTGTTCCTAATACTCCTAGTATTAGTGTACATGAATTTAAGACTCCCATTAGCCCCAACCCTACCTTGATGCCTTATATTAACTATCCCACTCAGATTTGTTGTCCTTATTTGCTCTGGCATATTATATTCATTCTTACATTCAACTGCCTCCATAAGGACTGTATCTCTACTCCCCCCCGCTAAAAAATCTAGTTTCCCTGAATTTGCACATCCACTACATTCAGCAACACTTTCTCAAGTCTTCTTACACCGTAACCATTCAAATGCAAGCCATCCATTTTATATAGATCCTTTCGCCCATCAAACTCACTCCACACATCCACAAATTCCACACCACTCGTCATACATAACCCACGCATAAAGTCATTTGCAATTTTAGCCCTCCTTTTAAACATTTCACTGTCATACCGTGGCAAAAGACTAATCATTCTAACTCTCTCACTCTTTTCTTTTGCTACCTCAAACAATTCATTCAGGTCTTCTATCATTTCCATTTTATCTCCTTTCAAATCATTCGTACCTGCCACAACAATCATTTCTTTCACCCTTTCCTTTTGCTCTCTAATAGACGCAGTTACGTCCTTTATGGTCGCACCAGGTTGGTACGATTTTGTCAAATCCTCTACTAACACACCTCGTACTAACGAGTCTCCATACAGCACTCTATCCTTCATTTTGTTCATGTTCACATTCATACGTCTATTTTTCCTGTCATACCTTTTATTATTGGTTGGTTCATTCAGTCTACTTTTGTTCATGCACTCTAGCTGCTGTTTTGCTCTTTCTATCGCACTATTCAACAACGCGATCTCACTCAATGCATCTATCTCATCTTTTTTGTTCTCTGAGAAACCATTTATACTATCATTCACACTTTCTACATTCACACTCTCACAATTTTCATGTACAACCTTGCCGTTTCTTGTCATATCCCTATTTCCTTCATTCAGAAGGTTGACAAAAATATCACACTCACGATCCGAAATACACTTCAATTCCGCATTCTCCCTACATTTTCTACACACATTGAATCCTTTATTATCATCTAACCACACTCCGACCGCACTCCGCAAAGCGTACATTTCACAGCTAGTACACTGACTCATTTCTTTTATGCTACCGTTCTTTGATAACGATGGCGAACCTTCATTACTGGCCGCCATTTTCCTTCGCACAGGTGCCATACTTATCTGTAACGTGTTTTGTCAAATTATACGTTATAACACACCAAAAATAGACGCACTAAAATACGCAAGGCAAACAAAACAAAACTACACAATATTAAGTAATTTGTATCGATAACTGAAAATGATACTTATCTTATCTGGAGTTTGCACGAACACTACTCATTACGAATTCATCTAGCGGCGACTTCCCGACATAGATTATGTTATAAAACACTTTAGTACACTAACCACGCTAATAAAGCTCCAATAATATATCAAAATTAAACACTTAAGTCCATTAAATTGAATCCAAAACACCAATAAATCAACAAAAAACACAAATCTCTCAGGAGCTCTCCGATAGCACGTCCGTTCACCAGCTAGCCTCGACACCGATCTATATCAATAGATCGGTGTCGGTCTGGGTAGTGGCCCTTCCCATAATGCTATGCATTAAGGGAAGGGCCACTACCCAGATCAGTTTCGACCTTTATTGAGGTCTCATCAGTGGGAGCCAGACCCAGAGGTGGTGATACTAAGGTGGAAGTAATGCAGAAGTCACATTTACTATACAAGTTGCCAAAGGGCATCACACCCTATTATTAAAATTCTCTGGATTAGAGATAAGTTCATGGAAGTTTGTTTTAATTGGCTTTGCTACTAATTATATATTGGGTTTTATGTCACAATAGGGTGTGACACCCTTCAGCAACTGATATAGGTAAATATGACTTCTCCATTTTCTGTGCCCAAATATCAATACAAAAGTGCATAGAAAAATAGAAAACTGTCATTATGTGTTTCATAGATTTTGAAGAAGCTTTCGACAAAGTCAGACATACTAACTTAATAGAAGTCATTCAAAAAATATGGCTAGACGAAAAAGACATGAAACTAATAAGAAATCTGTAATGGAATCAATCAGCTACCATTCAATTAGACAACATTACCACCAGTGATATTAACATCAAAAGAGGAGTGAGACAAGGATGTGTGCTGTCACCACTCTTGTTCAACATATACTCAGAGGTAATCTTGAAAAAAAAAAACATTGGAAGAATGTTCAGAGGGGAATCACAATAAATGGAACGATTGTTAACAAACTATGATATGCAGATGAACACTGTGCTAATAACAAATAACATCAGGGATCTCCTAAAACTCACTGACAGAGTATACACAAAATGTCAAAGAACTAGAATAAATATAAACATCAGCAAGATGAAATACATGGTTATCAGCAAACATCCAATCTCATCAACCTCATCAATGAAACTGACACTGAATGGGAAAACTATAGATCAAGTGTCAAGGTATAAATATATTGGTTGCTTAATGAAAGGTGGGATCCTGAAATAGATATAAAGACAAGGATTGAAGTTGCATGGCAGTCTTTCAAGAACGTGAGAACATTATTCTGCAATAAAGATCTAAACATAGAAGTCAGATGCCGAATGTTGAAATGTTACGTCTGGTCCATTTTGCTTTATGGAGTTGAGACATGGACATTGAAGGCAGCAACAATCAAAAAAAGAAAACTGAAGTCTTTGAAAGATATGGCTATATAGACAAATGCTAAAGATATCTGGACAGAAAAAATAACCAATGAAGATGTTTTAAAATCCAATGTCAAAGCCAAAGATCTCATGCAAACAATCAAGAAACAAAAAACATCATATCTTGGCCACATCATGAGAAACTGCAAATAACAGCTTCTACAAACCATTTTGGTAAGAAGAATTGATGGCAAAGGAGCTAGAGAAAGAAAAAGAATAGCTTGGTTTGACAACATCAAGAAAAATATAGCCCTCACCCACCCACCCCTTCTTAGCAGGATTCATTCTCAGCTTCCAAGGATGCCCTCTTGTCCTTTTCCCACCCTTCATAAAAATTCCATCAACTGAAATCCTGTATGACCCTTACAGAAATTTGTAAGCCTGAATCATATTACACTTCTTTCTCCTGTTTGCTAGTGTCTGCAGTGTACAAATTCAAAATCTGTCTTCATAACAATATTCCACAATCCTGATATCATTTTAACACTCTTATTTATACTCTCTCCACTGTATCAGAATCACAACAGACACCAGACCTGTGCACAATAGAGATGTTAGGTTAGAGGTGGTCTTAAAAATGACCGTCTCAAAATCTCTTGTAAATTAATAAAGCCATAATTATGGAGAACAGAGGAGTGCTTCATAGCCAATGCTCATTCATGAAATAATCTCTCAAAGTTGTAGCAACTTCTATGCAGCACAGTATTAACTTTGGCACCTAGACAAGCCTATTTTAGAAATTATGACTAGTGTTAATGTGGGATCTGGAGATTACTTACCATGACAAACAATATTTGTTTGAATGTAGCCAACATCCTGACAAAAACTCTTTGTCCTCCAAAGAGCAGCATTCCACATAAAGAAATATCTCCAAAATTTCTGGTAAATTAATACATCTTACTTATGGAGAATAGAAGAGTGTTTCATAATCAATGGTCATTCATGAAATAATCTCTCTAAGTTGTAGCAACTTCTATGCAGCACAGTATGAACTTTGCTAACACACCTTAAACAGCCTATTTTAGAAATTATGACTGGTGTTAATGTGGAATCTGAAGATCACTTACCATGACAAACAATATTTGTTTGGATGTAGCCAACATCCTGACAAAAACGCTTTGTCCTCCAAAGAGCAGCAGTCCACATAAAGAAATAGAAGCCTTCAAAATGATTAATAGCAATTGAAGACATTATTATAACCAAAGCAGATAAGGATAAAGTACTTTTATGGATTATGGATCAAAATGAAAATAATTCACAAGAGAAAAGTTGTGAATCAACACTAAAAATGAGGCTAATCTTCTAGAATGGCATGGAAGTCTTGTGATGTGGAAAGACAGCAGGAGTAAATGATATTCGACCAGAAATGCTCAAGTATAAAAGTCTTGCAGTTGCTGCACTGCATAGTTCAGAAAGCCTGGACAGAGGGACGAATTCCCGATGATTGGAGCAGGGCTCTCATAGTACCCATATATAAAAAGGGAAATAAAACTGAATGTGAGAATTACAGAGGTATTTATCTACGGAGTGTTCCTGGTAAGATATATGCAAGTATAATTGAGAAATGGTTGAGAAGGATTGTGGAAGAGAAGCCTGGTCAAGAACAAGCTGGATTCAGGCCATATAGAGGCTGTCAGGATCAGATTTTTACTTTACAACAAATAGTTGAGAAATCATGGGAATATAACAAAGATCTGTATTTAAGTTTTGTAGATCTGGGAAAGGCATATGACAAGGTGCCAAAGAGAAGTTGTTCAAAACGCTACAGTTACATAGTGTCAATGGGGCATTATATCAAGCAATACATAGTCTTTATTTGAGTTGTAAGCCAGCAGTTAGAATTGAAGGAAGTACAGGAAGATGGTTTAATGTTAAATCTGGTGTGAGACAAGGATGTACATTGTCCCCTCCGTTATTCATTATCTATATGGACCACGTTATGAAGGAAAGTGGTATTAAACATGATATCAAAATTGGAGATGTTTATCTCAGCTCCTTGCTTTATGCAGATGCTGCAAGTCTACAAATCTGCAAGATTCCCTGACTAAACTGAATAACTCTTGTAATAGATATGGTATGAAGGTGAGAAGTAACAAGACGAAGACAATGAAAATAGGCAGAAAAATTGAAAATATCAACTGTATTGTGAATGGATAACCTATAGAACAAGTAAAACATTTCAGCTACTTAGGCACGATTTTAGTGAAGATGGTAAATTAAATATGGAAACAGACAACAGAATCAACAAAACTATGGTAGGAAGTCAACTGAATAAATTTATAAGGAATAAGACAGAAATTAGTGAAAACACTAAATTAGCTGTATACAAGGCAGTAGTATTCAAGTCAATTTTAATTTCTGGATGATCTGAGAGCTGGATCAGAAGTAAAACACTTGACCAAAGACTAGAGACTGCAGATATGAGAGTCCTGAGAAAGATTAGGGGCATGAACAGATGGCATCAATGGCAATATCATATTAAAAAAGAGAATATTAGGAAACAACTTGACATTGTCAGCATCCAGGAATGCGTTAGCAGAGCTAATCTCAGGTGGTATGGTCACTTAAACAGAATGGGCGAGGAAAGATTAGCAAAACAAGTGTTCTCTGCCAGGTGGCAGCAAAACGACCCAGAGGAAGACCAATATATAGGTGGATTGATAAGGTACTGTTGGATTCTGAATACATAGAGATTTGAGTAATTAATATTTGCTTCAGAATCCAACATGATCTTCCATCACATAAGCTAAACTTGTAATTATTAATTAATGTAAATCACTTGTTTATAAATTAATATTCATATAACTACCTTTAACTTTATTTGATATTTAATTATTTAATCAAGGATATGTATTAATAGTGATAAGACTCTGTATTAAAATATTATTAAGTTTATTTTATTTATTGCTATGTTAATATAAGAAATTGTATTCAACATTTTAATTGTGTATTAACTGAAGTGTAAATATTCTTTATTTGTTCCTATATGTACAAGTATAACATTATGCAATGCCTCAGTTTTATTATATTTTGTTTGGTTGTCATGGAGAGAGCGAGCGCGAGTTTAGAACAGAGCATGGTAGATCGGTATTGAAGGGCTGGAAAGGATTTTAGTTGAAGAGAGCACGAGAACAATTTCGCCAGGAAGAAGGGATATATAAGCTAAGAATGCTGTAAAAACAATTCATTCGGATGGAATCGGAGGAGAAGCATTCGGGGAATCAGAGTGCAATAATAGCGAGTTGGCAAGTCACTGAACTAACTAATTAAAGTCTACTAGTCGAGGAGCGGTTGGCTAGTAAGTTGCAGAACAACAAATAAAGCAATGGAAGATAGCAAAGTAGCAACCGGATGGTTAGCGATAATTTTGTTGAGATTTAATTACAGGCTGACCTTTCAAGGACACAAGGAAGCTTGAAGCATAGCACAGAGTAACTAAGAGAATAAGTAGAGGCAGTAAAGTTGAAATTAAACGATAGCTGTGTTAAGAGATATAGTGCTTGAAAGATTAATTAAATGCCAGAAGTATAGGCAACTGTGCGTAAAAACTTCAAGTTAAAGAGTTACAGTGTGTTACCTTAGTTCAAGAATTATTAGTAGAATACTGAATTGGTCAAGTGATGTCAAATGTAGTACAAGCATTTTGATCTGAGCAAGAACGTTTAACTATGTGAATTGCGACTGTTAATTTATTCAGTTATTACTAAGAAGATTTGTTTTAATGAGTGCTGTTAATTGTTCTTATGTGTATACAGTTATAAGAGATGTTCGTATATAAGTAGATGAACAAGGAAGATTACCGGTAAGAATTATCGAACTATTGATATTCCTATGCAGAGATATGTGTGTTTCTTCCTAGAATATCCTTATATTAACAGTAACTATTGCGGAGATTAGATGGAATTAAGAGTGTATACTTGTGAAGAAGTGTTACTGCATAATTATTTGAAACTTGAGTAACTGTGAGATAATAGTGTAAATGATCATTAAGGAACTTTATGACATTGAACTTTGTTAAATAGTTAAATGAACCTTGTGAAGACTGTATTTCAGATAACAGATTAACCATTGCCTGAGATTGTATGACTGTATTACCAGATGGGCTAAAATGTTCATAATACCTTATTCAGTGATTTAAATCAAAGTGTATAAATTTTAAGCCTAAATTAAATGTTTGTTTGTTGATCTAAAGTTGTATTTTGCCTGAATCTCTTTTACTGCACCATCCATAAAATATTCGAACCAAAGCAGGTGAAATAAATAAGTTAAATATACTCGGCCAGTATATAAAATAATAACACATTAAAAGAGAAATAGTTGAGAGTTGGTTTTACTTTAATTCTTGGATTAATTTAGATATAGAGTGGCAGAGTCAATAAATATAAATTTTCTCTATATTTGGATTAGAAATCAACTAGCAACTTATTTTTTTGTTTAAGAACATCTAGTGACAAACATGTTGGATCCAACAGTACAAAATGCCTTAGACGATAGAAATATAGGATCTGATAATGTTGGAGTCTTGACAAGTAACAGACTGATTTGGAGGAAAATTGTAGATAGGAGGTTAGTAATGATGTAAATTTTTCATGTAGTACTATCATATTCTGTACTCTCCTTGAGGGTATATATCAGGAATTTGATTATGATGATAATGAGAAAAGTTATATAACGTAACTAAAAAAAAAAGCTACATTTCTGTCCAAAGAAATAATTAAAAATAAAAAATCACTCTACGTTAAATTGCCCTGGATATATGTAGAACCAAAAATTCACCAAGTCAATATTCATCGTATAATAGATGATACAGTCAGTTCTACTTACAGACTTGCTAAAAGAATAATCAATTACAAACCTTCCAGGCAACTCCTCCTCCATAATTCTATTCACTTCAATCTTTAATAAAAAAAAATCTTAATCTCAAAAATTCAGACATGATTTTATTACTTCTTTGTTTATTAATGTACTACTCACAGACTCTTGAGCTGACTGTTTCAAACTTCCCACCTGACATGCTTCAATAACTCAAATTCACTATACAGTCAGGTTAGTTAATTTGAATGGAAATGAAAAAATAAACCAGAATGGGACTGCAATAGGATCCCCTCCCCCTGCATTTAGTCAATTTCTATATAGAACACCTAGAAAACAATCACAAACTGTCTACCCATTTTTCGTACTAATTATGCATATACTAAATAATTATCTTTTTCTGTTTATAGAAAACTTAAATACACCATCATCCAGCCCAACATCATTAAAACACATGTATGGCTTCTAATAATACTGCTCTTGCCAAAGAGCTCAGTTATCTTCACTAGGCATATTTAGCCAAGGAGTGCAACCTCCTCCATACACATACACCTATAAAATATACTACATGCACCCCCAACACACACACACACACACATCCTACCCTCATATGCCATGCTAGATCACAAAAAAACTATTCCTATTCATTACTGAGATAAAGAGCCAATAGGCTTCATTTCGGTGAAGTAAATTTATTCAAATTAAGTGGATATTGAATCCAACATTATTTCTTAGCTGAATAAGAAACTCAAAGATAGAAAATCTATCTAAGAGTTTCATGCCAGATATAGAAAACTATAAACGTTCCGGGAGTCCAAGCATAAGCCAACAGGTGGTACATGCTGGGGCAACTCATAGTAAAGGTGGAGTAAGCTCCAATCACTCTCCTTAGTATTTTCCCATAATGTAAAACACAACTCCTAGGAGATGTGTGCTGTTATACATTATGGGAGACGGTCACTACCCAAAGCGGTGTGCTGTCATACATTATGGGAGAAGGTCACTACCCAGAGCAGTGACCTTCTCCCATAATGTATAACAGCACACATCTCCTTGGAGTTGTGTTTTACATTATGGGAAAATACTAAGGACAGAGATCGGAGCTTACTCCGCCTTTACTACGAGTTGCCCCAGCATGTACCACCTGTTGGCTTACGCTTGGACTCACCGAACGTTTATAGTTTTCTATATTCGGCATGAAACTTTTGGATAGATTTTCTATCTTTGAGTTTCTTATTCAGCTAAGAAATAATGTTGGATTCAATATCCACTTAATTTGAATATTCCTATTCATATCTGGGATTCACTTGAAAAGATGACTAATTTATAAATATAAGCAAAGCACCTTGCCTCTTTTAAACCACACATCCAACTAACAACTTATATGCATCATCCTGAGGCCAAACCTTACCCACTCACATATCCTGGAGCATATACTTTCATACAACTTAGCTTACTAAGGACAAGCAATAGGATCTGTTAACATCTACCTTGAAGAACATAAAAGTCAAGACCAACAGACTGTGTTCTAGATCACGCAAGATAAAATAAAAGAGAAACTGTTCTGCACAGAAGATGCGATATGTCTGAGAGAATTTCCAGAATTAGCATAAACTATGAAGCATTTACCTCAGCTCAATAAGTGTGGCTGCCTAAAATTACCAAAGATTTTCTCAGTCAATAGCAAGTATATTTTTGTGCTCTAAAGATAATGATTTGAAGTTGGACTTCAAATCATTAGTTTTGCAGTTTAACTGAAAATGTGATATATATTAATTTCTTTAAAAAAATAAATAAATAAAAAGATCATGGAAATTACCATATTCAGAAACCAACTAGTTTTGATATATAGCTATGAAATACAGAATATTTCTAAGATTAGCTGCAAGAAATGCTTACCTCCTACCCCCTCTTTTTTTTCTTGTTTGATCAATTGGGGCTGGAAGAGGTTTAATCTGTTTCACTGGAGGAGGCTCTTGTAACTTGTCTAGTTTCCTTTCTATTTCTTCACGAAGACTATGACCTACATGTCCATCTACAGATTCATGAAACCCATCAACTCTGCTTGCCAAAACACATTTAGCTGCTACTAATCTTGCAGCTTTTCTTCGCAGATCCTGACAAAAGCATGTGGATTTTTATGCAAAAAAAGTAATTAAAAAAGGAATTATCATTATTTCTCTAGCATATTACATTCATTTAATGCAAAGAATGTTAGGGTCAATACAACAGAGATACTGTTACTAGTCTTATTAACAATTTTCTGACAACTTAAGCCTCTAAATTAGATCAACTGTTAACTTGCTTTCTGAGGTAACACTAACTTCATCAATGCATTTATGATCTGTGTGCTGTAAATACCCTAGAATATCTCTGCTTATACATTCCTGAATTGATGTCAATATCTTTACTAATATCTCTTTTAACATGATTCTGCCACTGTTATAGGAAACTGTTCTATCTGCTTATTTTGTTCAAAACCTGTGGTTTCTAATCTCTGACTTTTTTTTTTAATCCCTCTCAAATCCATGTGTTAAAACTGATGTGAATACTATTATACACAGCTAATTTGGTATTTTGAGTGATTTTTCTCACATTCCTTATGAATTTATGACTTCCCTCCACCACCATGCTCTTGCATCTTGTTGTATTCTGCCATATACACGTCCATATTTCATTTTTTTCAACACTAAAAATTGTGCTTAAGCGATAAAAAATATGCTATCTGTTCTACAAGTTCACTAATAAGAATGCTGCTGATTTCATAGTTCATCACTTTCATTATTGAATCACACCAAATTTATAACAGCAATCATTTAATTCAAGCATTCTATTTCATATGTAAGATTTTATATTAATCTTACACAAGAAACAGAACTCAGATTTCCCTTAGTGCTCTATATCATAAAAATACTTCTAACCAGACTTATTTAAAAAGGATGACAATATGAATAGATTAAAGAACTGAACTTTACATCTATTTTTACTTATCAAGTTTAACATCAGTGTCTTTATTAAATGATCAATATAGCTTATAAATAACAGCATATAATTATGATTTCTGATGCTGGACCATGCCTTATTTCATGTAATATAGATCTGTTATGTTAGTAGACTTGTCCCTCGTCTTTTTTCATTCCTTCTTTCTTTTCTTCTTGCCCCCCCCCCCCCAAAGCTATCAGAGTATTTGAGGGCTAGGGATGAATGTTTCCTATTTTGCTATTTCATCTTATGCAGTAGGAGTCTGCCTAATCTAGTAGGCAGAAGTGCCAACCCACCTGGCCAATGTGAAATTAATTGGGACAAAACCTCAAGATATGTGGAATGGGCTTCTGCAACCCTACCACTGTTTTCTTGCAGTGACTTTACTCCAAAATGCTAACATGTGTTGGTTATTGCACAGAATAATCTCAGCCACGTTCACAGCTTAGGCAGAGGGTCCTGTTTGAGAAGTATATTATAGATGCCAACAAAAGTCGGTGATATTGTAAATGAAAAACACAGAAGGTATAGGATTAATCTTAGAAGGGAATTTTACATAGGCACATGGAATATTTGGGGTCTACAGATGGGTACTCTTAAAATTCTGTAAAGAGATGGATAGGTATAAAATTGACATCCTGGGAATTACAGAGACCAGATGGCATGGAGACGGCCACTTCAAAAGACAGGATGGTAAGGTAGTTGTTTACTCAGGAAGTTACTCAAAGCATCATGGTAGCTGTGATACGGAAGGCAACTCGGCAAGAAACCTTCTTAGTTATAATCCCTGTTAATGATAGGATACTTTCTATTAGACTTAAGGTTCATCCTATGAATGTATCAATCGTGGTAGTTTATGCACCTTACATGGATAGGACTGATGAAGAGAGTGAAGAATTCTACGAAAACTTAGACAGTTTTGGACTACATACTAAGGAGAGATATACTTTTCCTCTTAGGGGACTTAAATGTAAAAGTGGAAGAGAGTATTTGTTATGCCTGAGCATGCCATGTTTGGTGTGAGTGAATGTAACACCTGTGGTGAAAGACTGTTGGAATTTACCCATACTGAGCCTCAGTAGCTCAGTTGGTATAGAGCAGTGGTTCCCAAAGTGGGTGCTTTGATTACTTAAGGGGGACACTAAGAGGCTAGCAGGCAGCAAGGGGGGGGCCCTGAAGGTGTGTTGCAAAATGCTGAAATGTGCAATAATTAATTGCAGCTGTTTGATTATTATTATTATTAATGTTTTTATTATTGTTTACAAGACATTTTCGTTGTTTTCCAAGACAGGTACTGTTTCCAAGACATTTTTTGAGTTTTTTATTGGTAATTTCTGAAGTGGTCCTTTTTTACCTTAATAGTATTGAGTGTGTTATAATGTATTTTCCCATATTCTTACTTACTGAACAACTTTGCCAAGTTTTGTCACAGCTTGGCAAATTATAGGTTCTGTTATATTGTGAGGATACAAAGATAAGGATTATTATTTATAAAAACTGCTTTCAAATATCTATGTACACTTATTTCTGCATGTTCCAGAATAGAAATGGCAGATGCAGATACGTCAAAGAAGAAATGTAAGCAGTATAGCTTTGAATACCTAAAATATGGATGCATACCAGCACCAACAAACCAGCAGCTGCCAATGTGCCAATTTGTGAAAGGGTCTTCTCAAATGAGGCCATGAAGTCTTCCAGAATAATTGAACATTTGAAGAAGGTACATCCTGACAAGGCAAGTAGATCAAAGATTTACTTTCGTTGGAAGTTCCAGATTAGATAATAAATCCATTTTCCGATACTGAGGTAGTGGGAGCCATGGAGGAAAAACTAATTGATCTGCAAAATGACTTTGAGCTGATGCCAAAATTTAAGAAATCTTATGAAGAGTTTTGGTTGTAGAAAGAGATCTTTCTGCAAAGAGATTTCAAAGCCGAATATAGAAACTATAAACGTTTTGGCAGATCCAAAGGTAAGCAAACCTTTCATGACAGGAGCAACTCGTAGTAAAGATGGAGTAAGCTCTGATCACTATCCTTAGTATTTCCCATAATATAAAACACATCTTCTAGTGGACATGGATGATGTTATGCATGTCCACTAGGACATGTCTTTTACATTATGGGAAATACTAAGGATAGTGATCAGTATTACTCCACTTTTACTACGAGTTGCTCCTGTCATGAAAGGTTTGCTTACGCTTGGATCTGCCGAAACTTTTATAGTTTCTCTATTCAGCATAAAACTTTTGTAGTTTCTCTATTCGGCTTTGAAATAATGTTGGATTCAATATCCACTTAATTTGAATAAGACTCCAGATAACTCAACGTGGAGTTTAAGACTACTGCTATCAAATTGATTCTGTATCTTATGATAGTACTACATGAAAAATTACATTATTACCAACTTCCTATCAACAATTTTCCTCCAGGTTAGCCTGTTATCTGTCAGAAGACTTATGGTATTCAATTAAGTTATATTAAACCAGACATAGGAAAACCATGTCTCCATGAAGTCCATCCATCACATTAAGGATTTTCAAAACATTCAAGTCAATAGCTGCTACTGAATAGCCTTATAATACAATGTTTTATTAGATTTTAATGTAAAGTTGCTATTAAAGTTAAATGTTTTTTTTTTGGATTTAAAATAAATTTAAATTATAAATTAATATTTGTTTTTAAAATATTATTACCATTCCTTGTGGGTTGCGTGAATCGCTTTTCTGAATGTAGGGTGGGTTCAGGTAAGACACGGGGGCACTGACGATGAGTTTATGGATTCGAGGGGGCGGTGGCCCGAAAAAGTTTGGGAACCACTGGTATAGAGGAAGCCCTTTAGTCAGAAAGACTTGGATTCAATTCCTGTCAGTGACGTGAGGAACCTTTATATGGCCTCTTTAGACTAAAGGTGAGTTAGCTGGTCTCATATGGAGGTGGGGGTATTTTCACCTGGAAACTCTGGTTTTTCATCCCCTAGAACAGGCAAACTGGCCCCGTGAACATACATGAATTACAGTCAGGAATATTTCAGACCCAAGCCATAGACCTGACTTGTCAGCTATGACAGTCCTGAGACCGGATAAAATGGGGGGGGGGGGGTTGAGATCGTGCTGTACTTCCCTGTAAAAAAAAGTGGGGGGGGGGCCTCATGACCTTTGTATCATCATACACCAAATAAAATAAATGCCCATGCTAACAGATTAGGTATTACCAATACCTGATTTCATCAAACACCCATGATAGCCCTATACTTGGCACCAGATTGATTATATCCTGGATCTCCAGCAGTGGAAAACACGCATCTGTGATCAGCTAGTAAGAGCCAAAGTATGACTAAGACTATGAAATCTTCCAAGTCAGGAACATCCCACTAGACTGGATGTTAGAGTAATTTCTAGTAATTCACAGAAGAAACATCAACTTGGTTAGATGATTTTTTTGGAGATCAATGAGAACACACCAGAAATTATTTGAGGAGTCAAGGAGATAATACAGGATATAGCCCAGAAGTATCTTGGCCCAATAAGAAGACCAAGAGACCAATGGATATCAGATTCTACATGGGAACTAATCAAAAGAAGGAAGTTGAAAAAACAAAGAGACTGAAGAATATAAGAGATAACATACAGAAGTCAGAAGAGCCATCAAGCAGTACAAGGAAAAGTTTTATACTAATAAATGTGAAGAGATAGAGTTCCAGATGTGGAGGCACAATTCTAAAAGGATGTATTACTTAGTTCGTGATCTAAAGCATAAGTTTAAGCCCAAATTGAATGTCAAAGACATGAGTGGAGCATTACTAACGGAAGAACTGGAAATCAAAAACAGATGGAAAGAATACTATGAGGAACTGTACAACAGAGAGAATAAAGAAAATTTGGAGGACCCCCCCTCACTAGGAAAATGGTCTAGAGACTGTACAAAATACCACTACATAAGAAGAGAGATATGAAGGATTGCAAGAACTATAGAACTATTAATTTAATATCTCATGCAAGCAAACTTTTATTGAAGATCATGCTAAATAAGATTGAGACCAAAGTTTACACAGAGATGCCTGAGGGAGAAGCAGGTTTCAGGAAAGGTAAGGGCACCAGAGATCACATCCTTTGCCTTAGACAGATCCTAGAAGATTATAAAGAATTTAGACAGACTACTCTAAAGCTTTGACTGTATTCAGTATGTGAAACTGTGGGAAGTCATGAAAATAATGGATTCTTCTTCAACACACTATCAGGTGGATAGTTAACTTGTACAGGGAGTAAGAAGCCAGAGGAAGAATATGTGTTGGATTAGCTGACTGGCTTCAGGTTGGAAAGGGAGTTAAGGCAAGGATGTTTACTTTCTCCTCACTTGTTCAGTATATATGCAGAGAACATAATGCATGAAGCATTTGGATAAGCTCAAGACAGGAATTAGAATAGGTGGTAGATTGATCAGTAATCTGAGGTATGCTGATGATACTGTACTCCTCTGTAATGACAATGAAGAACGAGGACAAATCTTGATAAAGTTAACAAGATCAGTAAGAACAGAGGACTTTAACTCGATCCTAGCAAGTCAAAGATTATGGTTCTCAAAGGAAATACACACAGATATTTTGAGAAACAAGTGTACCTTAATGGAGAAAGAATTGATGAAGTCAGTAAGTTCAAGTACCCGTGATCCATTATTAATGAGAAGAATTGCTGTTCAGAAGAAAATTAGGAATGGCTAAACTAATGGTCAGAGACTTGTCTAAAATCTGGAAGGATGGATCTATCTCCATGGGAACAAAGTTGAGGATTTTGAATGCAGTTGTTTTTCCAACAGTGACTTATGAATGTGAGACCTGGAACCTAAAGAAGTCAGATAAGAAAAAGTCATATATTGTGTCATATACTGAAAGGTGTACAAATGATGGGTGTTTATAAAAGATCAGTAGAACTTTAAGGCTCCTTAAGGATATTGACATAAGAAAGTTAAAATACTTTAGAGACATTGAAAGGATGGAAGGAGGACTTCTCAGGATAGTTATAGAAGGTAAAGTTCCTGTTAAAAGAAGATGGGAGTAGACCGTCAATGAGATGGATGGATGGATGGAGTGTGTGTGTGTGGAGTGACTGATCTTCAGATACAACATGACTACATGGCAAGGACTGGTATGGCATATCATCCAGCATCGGAGTGACCTTACAGCATCTGTGGATGCCCAATGAACAGATGATGATAATGATGAATTCTGATTTTGCTTGATATGAAACCAACTTGCAACTTAAGTTGTGTATAGTGACATGCAGTTCCATTTCACTCGAACAGCTTAATTTTTAAAAAAAAATTTATTTTTCTTGATACCACATCATATGACTTTGTATGATCAACAAAAGTTAGCATTTTCTCATTTAAACTAAAAATTTACGCCGGAAATTTCATACTTGTGGAACCAGCTGGCTTGTTTCACAAGTTTTTCCTCAGCAATTTTTTTTAACATCTCAAAGTATATTTGCAATTTTAATAAAACTACAATGGGACAAAATAAAGTAAGGATTTATTTTGTTAGGTGGCATTTTTCTAGTTTCTATCCAGCAACTAAAGAGCAAAATTCCTTTGTGAGCATGCAGACCCTAAAACCAGATGTATAGTGAAAAACCTCATATTATAGCAGAATATGAGGGAGCTAGTAGAAAGGCTTATGTGTTGGCCATTCATGTTAATTTAATTAATGGTATTAATGCACAATAATAAGAAAATAATATTTAACTTATTTGCTGATATTATATCCAGCATCTTCAGAGCACAAATACAGTTTGTCATAGTACACAAACAAAAACAATTTAGTTAACATGGAACCAGTTTAAAAAACTGTAATGGCCAACACAATGAACTAGATTCTAATTGGCGCCATCTATTGTTGTATAAAGAGAGAGAAACAAAAAACAAGTATTAAGTGGATCTTAAAATCAATGTCTCCAATGTTTTTAATAAATTGATACAACCATACTTGTTGAGGTTTGTGGAATATTTTAAATCTGCTGCTGATTCCCAGAAACAATATGACTTATGCCTTCTATGTAGCACTTTTGCTTTCTTCAACTGATCCTGTGTGAAGGGATATCCAAGAAATGGTCTGCTAGGCCCAACATACCATAACAATAGTTGTCAAATGTGTTTTTATGTTCTACAATGCAGATGTCAGCAGTTCTTATCATCTGTCCATAGTAAGCCAGGTCACAAGTACAGGACACTTCATAAAGTCATGGATGTTGTAAAGGAGAGAGTTTGTTGTTAGGTGAATGGATAAAAGTTGCCAATTTGATATATGGTTTAAATGTGGTGAGGAGCTGATATTTATTAAGTACTCTAGATATCTTTTCTGATGTGCCCTGAATGTATTGGATACTAACAATTTTGCTCTGTCTATAGTAACAATATAATACATATAATATAATATATATATATATAGAAACTGTTCAGGTGAAAGCTCCACAATGACAGCTGGTACCAGTGACCTAACTTTGTATTATCATGGTAATTCATCCCATAATGTCTAAACCTTTGGCTCTCCCCACTTCCATATTAGGCAATGAAAGAAATTTCAAGGGAGAGTATTTAGTATTTTGTCTATTCTTTGGGGATTATAGCCACTGACTAAAAAGGTGTGATGCAAGTAAGTGAATTCAGTGGTAAGAGTATTGGCATTGAAATAGATAGCTCTGGCACTGTGAGTTAGTGTTTTTAAGATACCATATAATTGAGCTGGATAATGATATGACTGTTTGTGCAAATCTTCCAGTATGTGTAGGTTTTCTCCCTTATAAACAGCAAAAGATAATGAACCATCAGGAAAGTGTGTGACTAATATGTTTAGGAAGGATAGACAGTCCTTAGCTTCCTGTTCCATCGTGAAGTGAATTTTAGGGTGTTAGCCTATTTAAATGCCCTAAAAATGTATCTAACATGTCTGGGCCATATGGCCAAATAGCAAACACATGAATATAATGCAGCCAAACCACTAGTTTGAGAGTGACTGTATTCATTGTCTGGTTTTCTAAGTGTTCTATGTAGAAACTGGCTAAAGGTAAGAAAGAGAGGGTGGTGGTATGTGTGTGTGTGTGTGGGGAGGGGGATTGCAATAGCCGTTCCATCTAGTTGTTCGTATATCTTCCCTTTCCATGCAACATAATTGGAGTAAGTGAATTATTTCACTTACTCATTGTCATGTGTAAACTGTAACATACGAATATTCTGGGTGTGTTATTTTGCTCTGAAGACTGGTTTGAAATGCAGAAAATATTAGCCAGTTGATAAACATAATTTTATAATTTAGTTTTGTTTAGTGTTATAATACTGTTAAAGTTATAAATAACAATCACTGTTTCCTTTGAATTCTGATAGTGTGTTCTGTTTACTCAGCTCTGACTGAGAAACAAGTGAACACCTGTTACAGAATTCATGTCAGTTGGAAATGTCAACATCTTTTCTTCTCATTCCCTGATGTTCTTGTAACAAGGAAGAAACATTAGGAGTTAATAAATTCTATGTTTTTACATGTGGCAGCGTTCATTTAATTCACAACAAGAAATCTTATAGATCCTATGAGATTTGTAATTGTATTACAGATTAGAATGACTAATTTCGTCAAATACGTAGTTGGAATCGTAGGAAATATGATCAATTTCAAATTTTTTTCAAAATTTCCATTTAAAAAAATATGTGCAGTATATATACACATCAGGGCGAATATTACAGGTGTGCTGTGCTGTGCTCATGCACATTATATTTTTGCATTTATTCCCATTAAGGTCTCCCCTAATTGTTTGCAGAGTTTGTTTGATTCCTATAATTAAACATTAAGTATTAAGTATGGTGGTATAAGAGTCTTACAGTGGCTGCACCGCATAGTTCAGAAAGCCTGGACAGAGGGATGAATTCCCGATGATTGGAGTAGAGCTCTCATAGTACCCATAAATAAAAAGGGAAATAAAACTGAATGTGAGAATTACAGAGGTATTTCCCTACTGAGTGTTCCTGGCAAGATCTATGCAAGTATACTTGAGAAACAGTTGAGAAGAATTGTGGAAGAAAAGCTTGGTGAAGAACAAGCTGGATTCAGGCCAAATAGAGGCTGTCAGGATCAGATCTTCACTTTCGACAAATAGTCGAGAAAGCATGGGAATATAACAAATATCTGTATTTAAGTTTTGTCGATTTGGAAAAGGCATATGACAAGGCGCCAAGAGAGAAGCTATTCGATACGCTACAGTTATATGGTGTCAATGGGGCATTATATCAAGCAATACTTAGTCTTTATTTGAGTTGTAAGTCAGCAGTTAGAATTGAAGGAAGTACAGGAAGGTGGTTTAATGTTAAATCTGGTGTGAGACAAGGATGTACATTATCCCCTCTGTTATTCATTATCTATATGGATCACATTATGAAGGAAAGTGGTATTAAACATGATATCAAAATTGGAGATGTTAATGTCAGCTCTTTGCTTTATGCGGATGATGTTATACTTCTAAATAAATCCGCTACAAGTCTGCAAGACTCTCTGACTAAATTGAATAGCTGTTGTAATAGATATGGTATGAAGGTCAGCAATAAAAAGACAAAGACAATGAAAATAGGCAAAGTCATTGAAAATATCAACTGTGTTGTAAATGGAGAACCTGTGGAACAAGTGAAACATTACAGCTACTTAGGCACGATTTTTACTGAAGAAGGTAAATTAAATATAGAAATAGACAACAGAATTAGCAAAGCTGGTAGGGTAGGAAGTCAATTGAATAAATTCATATGGAATAAGAGAGAAATTAGCAGAACACTAAATTAGTAGTATACAAGACTGTTCAAACCAGTTTTAACTTATGGATCTGAGAGCTGGGTCAGAAGTAAAACACTTGACCAAAGACTAGAGACCGCAGATATGAGAGTCCTGAGAAAGATTATAGGCGTGAACAGATGGCATCAATGGCAATATCATATTAAAAATGAGGATATTAGGAAAGAACTTGAAATTGTCAACATTTTCAAGTTCGTTAGCAGAGCTAATCTCAGGTGGTAAGGTCACTTAAACAGAATGGGCGAAGAAAGATTAGCAAAACAAGTGTTCTCTGCCAGGTTGGCAGTAAAATGACCCAGAGGAAGACCAAGATATAGGTGGATTGATACGGTACAATGTGCCTTAGACGATAGAAATATAAGATCTGATAACGTTGGAGTCTTGACAAGTAACAGACTGATTTGGAGGAAAATTGTAGATAGGAAGTTAGTAATGATGTAATTTTTTTCATGTAGTACTATCATATCCTGTACACCCCTTGAGGGTACATGGCAGGAATTTGATGATGATGATGAAGTATATGAATGTCGCCTGTTTTTTTCCATCACTAAAATCTACGGGGAAATATCAAACTGAACACAAAATATCTCAACACGTCAACTCAATACCGATAAACATCGATAATTGATTACTCGGATAAGATATTATGAAACTTGAATAGGGACTCCCCGTTCTTAGCCAATGATGCGCTAGAAGTCACGTGAAGGTCACGCATCAATTTGATTGCACCATTAACCGCCTACAAAGATCTTGGAACATAAAAGTCAGTGCGTATGACTTTGAAAAGAGGAAACAATCTTTACCTTCATTATATAAGACACACCCCATTTTTAAGATGAATTTTTAAGGTAAAAAAAGTGTGTCTTATACACCGGAAAATACGGTATATATTTGCATGTGACATGCATAATGTATCCAGTGTATCTAGTAACAATATAATATACAATATATAGAAACTGTTCAGATGAAAGCTCTGCAATGACAGCTGGTACCAGCGTCCTAACTTTGTATTATCATGGTAATTTATTCCATAATGTCTGAACTCTTTAAACTTTTGGCTCTCCCCACTTTTCAACACAATAATCTCCACTCCCCAAAAATAAAAACATTTATTTTAAAGTTAAGAAATCTTATTAAGTGACTTCCCAAACACAATTTTTGGTTTATAATACCAAACAAAGAATTTTACTTATTCACTATATTTCTCAAAGGGCACTAATCACTGAAGTTACAGATCACTGATGATTCATCACCAAAATTTACTGCTTAATATTCTGCTACATTTACTAAAGTCTAAAATCAAATCAGCAGTATCGAACTTTTCAAGGAGAGGATATAGACTTGGATCATGGTTTAGTGATTGCAAACGTCGGGTTGAAATTAAAAATAAAATAATATTACCCCCCCCCCCAATCATCAGAAACAAAGAGACAGAGCAAGAATACATGAAGCAGAAATAGGAAGAAGGTACAGAACAGTGTAAGAGGAGAAACTTAAAAGTGTGGACAAAGAAGAAAATTCAAATCTAAGAGTGAAAGGAGTAATCAAGGAGATAGAAGATGCAGTTGAAGAAACAGTACCAGAAGAAGAGAAGATCAAGAAGTGGATTAGACAAGATACACTGAAGTTAGTACAGGAGAAGAGAATGCTGAAGATAAGAAGGGATACATCAGAACAAATAGAGGAGCAGTATAGAAGAAAGTGTAATGAGGTGAAAAAAAGCAGTCAGAATGGATAAGATGAAATAGTTATAAGTCCAATGCAATAATATAGAACAGCTGTAGAGAGCATAAAACTAGGGAGGTGTACGAAATAATCAGAACCATCAACAGACCACAATTAAAGATGAAAAAGGCAAAGTTACGAGAGGTGCCGACAGAAGGAGGTAATAAAAGAGTTAGGAAACCCCCCCACGAGCCTATTTAGTTCTTTTCTTCGGTGTGTGGACTTCACAAGTGGAGGTACGGTTCCAGAACAGGAGGGGAATCTCAGCCCCGATTCCCGGCAGAAGAGATCGGAAAGCACCACGTATCTATAGGAAAGGCTATGTATCGCAAACCTGAGGAGAATAACATTATTCCGGAAAAAACAAGGTAGTCTGCGGAAAAGCTCAGAGTCTATGCAGAATGCTTCACATCGAAGGAGTTACTTTACCACAAGTATCTCCCTGAAAAAAAAAGGGCATGACCTACTGGAAACGAGTAGGCCTACACATGATTGAAAAATCCCAGATACTTTCCCCAGCAAGAAGAAATCATTTTGAAGATCCAGAGACGAGTAAAGAAAGGAACAAGCACAGGAACCCACTGTAAAACGGTATCGTGAAACTTTCTTGTTAATTAATATGAATGAATTATACGTAATTCAAGATCTGAGGATTTAAACAGAGATAGAATAGCTGTAGCATATTATAAACTGTGAAGGGAAATAAGTGTAAATTTAAGAGTATTATACTAAGGATATGTGTCTATAAGGAGCTAATACATATTAACTAAATTTTATTAGTGAGGAATTTGAAGAATTTTTGTGTGATATAGTTTGGAGCAGCACAATTGTCAATCTTATATGAGTTACATGACTTAACGCTCACAGTTACTGATAATATTTGCACAATATTTTGTAGTACTGAATTGAATTTTACCAAATTTCCATGCACTGTATAAATGACAGTATGTTGAATAAACCTTTTGCTTCTTCTAATTCAGTTGTCTCTATGTACTATCCGATGCACCGCTTGTAAAATATACGAACCTAGGAGGGAGAATTAAGTAGTGAATTTATGGTCACGATTGCAAAGTTGTTAGTCATTGCAGTACATCTGAGTATCCTCTTCTTGTTTAAGGTTTCCTCCTTTAAACTAATTGTCTTAAGTGGTGCAGCATTAACAAATAAATGTCTTAGGACCTTAAGAGAAGAATAACCTCTGAAGCATTGTTGCAGTCAACCCCGAGGCAATTCCTTTGTACCTAGACAGTACCAGGTGACACCATAGGGCGAACATAACATATAGAGCTTAGTTAACAAAGAAATTAATGAAAAAGTGACACAACAGAACACAACTGGAGGCATACCTTGCAGATAAGCAAGGTATGCCTCCAGTTGTGTTCTGTTAATGCGGTTAATAGCAGAGACTGTGAAATGCGGTTAATAGCAGAGAAGGCTAGGAGAAAAAACAAAAACATATATACCTGCTTTGTTGATTTTCAGAAGGCATTTGATAGTATCAACCAGAAAGTGACATTAGCAGTGCTAGAATCTCATGAAATTAATAGAAAACTAATCGCTGTATTAAGAGATGTTTACAAGAATGCAGTTCCAGCAGTCAGAATAGGTGATGATTTGGGGAATTGGTTTAGAACAGGCAGAGGTACTAGAGAGGGGGGGGGGGCACAATATCACCAAGCATTTTCCCATTTAGAAAGAGCAATGGATAAAATGAAGGAAGGTGCAAAAGGAATATCGGTGCATGGGATGAGAATTATCAATCTGAGATTTGTTATGACAGATGACATTGTTATTATAGAAGAAGAAGAAAAAGAACTACAAAAAACATTGAAACTGTTGAACGAGGAAGGAAAGAGATTTGAGAAGAACATGAAACAATACAAGTGGATGGAATTAATATAGAAAATGTAGAACAGTTCACATATTTGGGAAGTAAAATGACATGATTTGGACTGTAAAAAAGAAATAAAGATCAGGATTGCAAAGGGAAGAACAAATCTGAAGGCCATGGATAACATCTGGAAAAGTAAAGTGATCAGCCTGAAAACAAAATTAAGAGTGCTGGAAACGTGCATTTTTAGTGGTGTACTGTATAGATCTGAAATGTGGGTAATAAATAAGGAATCAAGAAAAAGAATTTTGGCATTTGAAAGAACTTGTTACAAGAAGTTCTAAGAATAGGATGGATCACAATTCACAAATGAAGAGCTCTATCAGAAGATACAACCAAAGGAGAATCTAATGCATAGTATTATAAAACGGAAGTTGCAATGATTTGGGCACATCTGTGGAACGAGTGAGGACAAGAAGATAAAGACATTCATGTTTGGTATTATAGATGGTGTAAACAGAAGAGGTAGACCATACAGAGAATGGATAGATGACATAAAGGACTGGTGTGGAATGGATGTACAGAAACTGCGACACTGTGCACTGGACAAAGAAACGTGGAAGAAGATAGTGAAGGAGGCATCGGACACTAATGGGCAGTGAGCCCATGGTTCATGATGATGACAATGAAAATCAATTGGTAAATAAGCAATGATTTGTGTAGTCACTTCATATATACTAGTTTGTTTGTTTCACAGTTCTAGCTGCCAATCCACATTAATTTTCTTTGTATACACTTCTACATTTACAATGTATCCACTGTTTGAATTGTTTTCAGTTTCCCCATGATTTATTATTATTATTACGGGTATCTCCATGGAGTCAGTAGACTCATCGCGGGAGACCCAAACTAGCAAAACAATATCTGTCATATCTCTTCTTGAATTCATTTACAGATGAAGAGCTCACAACAAAGTCAGGCAATGAATTCCACTCATTCAACACCCTCCAGGCAAAAAACCTTGTTCTGACACCTTTGTTAACCACACTCTTCTTTAATTTCCAGAGATGACCTCTTGTTCTTCCATCACTATCACACAGCTGAAACATTTCCCCTGCATCAATCCTATAAAAACCTTTTAGTAATTTGAATGTTTCTATCATATCCCCTCTTCTTCGCCTATCAACCAACCTCTGCAATCCACAAGCTCTCAATCTATCAATGTAGGGAGCAATTTTTATATCACTCACCAACTTGGTCACTCTTCTCTGAACCCTCTCCACAGCCTCCTCATCTCCAAGGAATCCAGGTGACCAGACCTGAGCACAGTAATCCAAATGTGGAAGTATCAATGCTTTATAAAGGGGAATAATAACCTCCTTATCTCTGGATGTCAGTGTGTTCCTCAACAACCAAGTAATCCTATGTGCAATCTTGGACACCTTAGCAATGTGTCCTCTGAACTTCATCTCCCTATCTACCAATACCCCTAAGTCCCTAGCCTCATCAATCTCTTGGAGTACCTTTCCATCGATGTAGTACACAGCTGGTAATCTTTTAATCCCAAAATGCATGACTTTACACTTTTCCACATTGAACTGACATCCATTTTCTTTTGCCCATTTTACCAGCTTATTTAAATCCTCCTGCAAACTTTCAACATCAGCTTGATTTTTTATTGCACTACACAACTTTGCATCATCAGCAAACAACTGAATATCTCCCTTTAAGCCGTTTCCTATATCATTTATATACAAATTAAACAACATTGGCCCAAGCACAGAGCCCTGAGGCACACCACTGGTCACCTGCCTCATTCTGGACTACTCGGCTCCTCCATACACCACCTTATGGTATCTCTCCCTGAGCCATTCTCCTATCCATATCACCAATTTAATATCCATTCCCATCTGCTTCAATTTGCGTAACAGTGTTCTATGGGGTATCCTGTCAAAAGCCTTAGCAAAATCCAGAAGTACCACTGTGTAGCCAGTTCCTTTGTCCAACTCTGATGTTATTCTATTATGAATAGTTAATAGATTGCTAAGGCAGGATCTACCTTTAACAAAACCATGTTGGCCTCTATAGAGTATCATATCCTGATCCACCCATTCTTGAATTTTGTCTTTAACCAACTTTTCCAATACTTTTACCACTACTCCTGAGATGGTGATTGGTCTGTAATTCAATACCGCAGTTTTAGAGCCACCCTTATGCAAAGGAACCACTTTGCCTAACTTCCACTCCCTAGGGACCATACCAGAGTTCAAACTTAAATTAAATATCCAGGTAAGAGGGGTTGACAATTCATTTGCACATTCACGCAACACCCGAGCTGATATTCCATCTAAGACTACCGCAGTATTTGCATTTAAGTTTTGCAATATATTTAATACTTCTGATTCTTTAGCTTCAATTCTCACATTAGGTATCGCTATAGGTATAGAGATATCCTCACTTGGGTGATAGACTTTTGAGAAGTGATCACTCAGTAACTCGACTATTACATCTGATTTTGTCACCTCAATACCATCAGCACCCACTAAGGTTATCCTTCCGAAGTCATTCTTCCTCTTACTTGCCACATAGCGGAAGAACTCTTTGGGATTACCCTTGAATTTGTCTTATGATTAATTTGTCTTAATGTTATAATGCTTCATGCTCAGTGCATTTCCTGTACAATGAGATTCAAAACAGATTTGTCTGAAAATAAATGCAATGATATAGTTCCACTTGAAATTGAATTTTCAGGATACTTTTTGTACCTAAATTTTCAAATGGTTGAAATCAGGCATCTGCAGCTGAAAATGAAGTATTGTCAGTTGACCAAGTCAAATAACAATCATTAGGAATACCAGAGAACACAGGAAACTCACTATCAGAAGTTTCAAAATCATTATATTTGCCTTCAGAATCACCATACAATCCAGGATGTACTACAGATCAGACTGCAACAACTTCTTAGCCTTTGTGGCCATAAATCTGTCTTTTTCAAAATTCCACAACACTGTTATTTTATTTTATTTTATTTTTTTACTTTTACTTTGCAGCAGTCAGAATAGGTGATGATTCGGGGAAATGGTTTAGAACAAGCAGAGGTTAAATTGCTTGGTTAAAATTTTACATTTCAGCATGATAATATAATATCAAAATAATGCCAAATCATCCAATAAATTATTTTCAGTTCCACACAGTAAATGCAAGGTCGATAACTAAGAGTCATATTCTAGTTTAAGAAAATAAAATCCAGAACTCAAAGGTGTGTTTGTGCAGAGTAAGTGATAATTAGCACTGGTTGCATAGAGATATGACTATCTCTATGCAACCAGTGACTTTACTAGTCAGGTGATGCTAGTGGATGATTAGGCCAGAAACCTGCCTTTTAGATAACTTCTCTCTGTGTGTGTGTGTGTGTGTGTGTGTGTGTGTGTGTGTGTGTGTGTGTGTGCGCGCGCGCGTATTAAAGCTGGTTTTCTGGCTAATAGCATTCAAAGACAATCGTTTTCATTACATTACTCTCAAATTATAATTTGCGAGCATCAATAATTATTGATTATAATTATAATCAATAATTATTGATGTTTCAGTGTATCATAAATTACTAATGCAAAATCTAATGAAGGTCAGTGATGGCCAACTTGTAGCTGTGATTATGATTTCACTTACACAATCATTGAGCACTTTTCTTCTGTAAGATAGAAGAAAGTGCTCTCAATGCATTTTGTAATTCTGAATTTTTTTCTATTCAAAAATTATGTTTTTTTATTTTTTTTTATGATTAAGGTACAAGGGGAAAGAGGAGCAAACAGTTCTGATAAACATCTAGAACAAAAATTATATTAAAGCAACTGATATAACCACAAGTTCAAGTGCTAATTCTCTTCAACTGAATTCCATAACATCTGAAACTGTCATAACACATTCACTATATATTTCTTAGTTTTAACACATTCACGACGGGGTGTCGTTTATCATTCCGACGGAACTTCTCAATACTGAAGGCTCAACTCACACAAAGTTTCAACCTTTGGTTGAATTTTATTGCTGCTTGTTTCCATTTGACTGGCAGACGAACTCACACATGCATTATATGGCATGTTTCAATTCGTGGTAGAATTTTATTTGAAGTGATCCTTTCTTTTAAGCTTACATGATGATCCGAATGCATTTTTGAATGAAGTCAGGCCAACAATTGTTGTAGCGGTTGGTCAGTATCTTTAACAAACCAGTTTGATTGTAGTGCAGCTTGTTTTCTGTGTATAGTTGTATGCTCCAGAAGATGACCTTGACATAAAGGTCGAAATGTCGAATGTAGATTTTAGTTATATTAAACTAAAGTTTTTATTCAAACACGGTAATTGTCTCCATAATTTTCAAAAATGCATTATTTGAAGTTAGCCTTTGTGATCAGTCATAATGACATCGAGAATTTCAAATGCAATAAAACAAACACTTATTTCATGTAATTGAAAAACTGGACAATAGTTTTTAGTTAGATACTGTATTTCCAATGCAACATATGGTTTTGCTTGAATCTATACAGCATAGTTTCTGTGAGAGGGAACAAGTGATTCAATAGTTAGTGTGGTTTTTATTCAAGCTTCTCTAATTGCGCTATTTGTTGAGAAATATATTGCACAGACTGCAAAAGCCTCTCCACCTTATTTAGGAATACAATAAAAGTACTTGTTTTTCTTGCATCTGTAGTATAATGGCTGTTGGGGAGAACGTGTTGTTAACAGTGGGGAGCCAGTTACTATCGCCTCAATGTGAACATGCTTAAACATTTTTCGTGTGCGAGGTATATGCAAAACGTTTTAATGTCTGTTTTCATATAAAATCAGGGGTGTAAGTTATACACAAGGGCAAGTTATATTCGAGTAAATACGGTAAGCATTTTGACGACAAGTTGACATCCTTCTGCTGCTTCCCTGCTCAGCTGACTTCTATAGTGAGTTACAATACATAAATATTTTTCTCACTATCATTTTTTATTTCAAATCAACATCATTAAAATCAATTTAATAATACAATAATCAATTTTACACTGAATAATATTATAAATTTATATATAAATAAATATTATAAATAAAATAAAATTTTTTTTTTTTATCATCATCATCAAATTCCTGCCATGTACCCTCAAGGGGTGTACAGGATATGATAGTACTACATGAAAAAAATTACATCATTATTAATTTCCTATCTACAATTTTCCTCCAAATCAGTCTGTTACTTGTCAAGACTCCAACATTATCAGATCTTATATTTCTATCGTCTAAAGCACTTTGTACTGTATCAATCCACCTATATCTTGGTCTTCCTCTGGGTCGTTTTGCTGCCAACCTGGCAGAGAACACTTGTTTTGCTAATCTTTCCTCGCCCATTCTGTTTAAGTGACCATACCACCTGAGATTAGCTCTGCTAACCCATTCCTGGATGCTGATAATGTCAAGTTCTTTCCTAATATCCTCGTTTTTAATATGATACTGCCATTGATGCCATCTGTTCACGCCTATAATAATCTTTTTTTTTTTTAAAAAAAAATTTTTTTATTTATAAAATTATAATTATTTATAATACTTTATAAATATATATATATATATATATATATATATATATATACAGTCATACCCCGACTTACGCAAATCCGGAGTTACGCGGTTTCTTATATGTATGGATTCCCGTCCCGCTTCACGCCTCACCACTAGTCGTATCTTTCAGGCGCTGGCCGCATTCGCCAGCGTCGCACATGATGTGAACAAGCACTGACATGTTTCGCGCGGTCTCCATTCATACACGATTTTTACAATCTACAAACCTTGGGATTGTTTAATGTTATGTTCTTGATAAAAATTTTATCACATAAAAAATAATAATGTCATCCAAAAGAAGGAAGTCCGATTCTTCTTCTACAGCTAGCAATAAAAGAAAAACATTGACTTTGCAAGCAAAACACAACATCATTAAGGATTTTGAAGGCGGAATGAAAATTTGTGAGCTAGCAAAGAAATTCGATCTACAGGAATCCACAGTAAGAACAATCATAAAAGAAAGGTTTACAGAATTTGGAGGACATAGATTCTAACGAGGAACGAATTGTAGTCACAAGGCAAGGAATAAAAAAATCATTAGCTTGCTATGAAGATATTTTATGTGACAAGAAAAAGACATGATGCCGTCAGACGAATCTATTAGATTTTATGAAACCACCAACATCGTACGAAAAACTACAATTATGATTATATTTCTTAAAAAATATAGGTGTTTTTGTAATCCTTTGGTCTCAATTCTATGTTTGTATATATAAATTACATGCAAAATTATACCCCGAGTTATGCAAATTCGACATACGTGCTTTTTGTTGGTCCCACCTACCATGTAACTTCGGGGTTTTACTGTGTATGTATGTGTATATATATATATATATATATATATATATATATATATTATAAATAAATAAATAAAGTTACATTAATTTTCTATTAATTTTCCCCTATTAAAAACTGCCTGGCATGTCAGCAACTCAAATAGTAAATTTTGGCATGCATACATAAAAAGGTTCGCCACCACTTGTCTAGGATAACAATCTTCCAAATATTCAATGGATAACCACTCTAGCTTGTCACTTAGCTTAAACTACCAACTCATAACAAAAATCATCAACAAATTGAAACCAATAATAAATTTAGTTTAATCCTTTAGCCAAGGTGTGCAAACAAAGTTTGTGCCTGAAAGTATCTTCAGGACTGGGGTAAAGTTGTACGACACCGGGCAACTCTTTGCAAAGGTGGAGCAAGCTACCAACACTCCTATCTCAGTATCTCCCATAATGCAAAACACATCTCCTTGCGGATATGTATAATGTTATGCATTAAGGGAAGGGCCACTATCCAGACTAGTTTTGACCTTTATTGTGGTCTCTTCATCTCTTTATTGAGGTTTCTTACTGAGATAAGAGTGTTGGTAGCTTGCTCCACCTTTGCAAGGAGTCGCCCGGTGTTGTACCATTTTACCACAGTCCTGAAGATACTTTCAGGTGCAAACTTTGTTTGCACACCTTGGATAAAGGATTAAACTAAATTTATTATAGTCTGACCAAGTGAAAAATAAACTTTCAACAAATTGAAAGCAGTCTTTGCAAGGGTCCAATGCACTATCAAATAGTGATCTAGTTTTCCCAAGGCTGTATGATAAAATGTCTGCCTTACCACATGATCACCTCTGTCTTTCTCTAATATCTTGATGGTAACAGATAAGGCAGCCTGGTTAGCATCAGTGTTTTTCCTCCAGATCATTCTGAAAACACGGAAATCTCTTCCCAGAATTCCACAACTACCTACAGCTTACTTCCTTGGATCTTTTACTAAAGGTCAGAAAAACTCATTAGCCTTGATACTAATGTCTCATGGATCAGATGGTGTCCCTCCAGTGGTGTAAAAAACTTGTAGTTCAGAATTAACAACTATCCTGTGCTGCCCATTAAAAAAATTGTCATATTCATCTGGAATCTATCCAATAGTTTGGAAGCAAACCTTGATTCAGCCTGTTCTTTAAAAAGATAGATAAAGGTCAATCACTAAACTATCATCCTATCGTTGTCACCTCAAACCCTTAAAAGAGATGGAAAATGTTATCAACAACTAGCTTCTCCACTACATGGAGATTCATTAGTTAATTAGTGATCACCAATGTGGATTCTACCATTCTTATTCTACAGATCTCACCTTTCCTACCTTTAGATATAGACCATGGAAATATCTGGAGAAACTTCTGTGGGTGCTCTTGATATTTCCAAGACATCTGATCCTGTTTCACATTGTGGTCTTCCCCTACTCATTGTGACTGGACTGCCAGTTTCCTCTCTACTCATTCACTGCATGCCATGGTAAATGACATCATCATCAGTTGTTGTTGTTGTTTTTTTTATCAGTGCTGGAGTACCCCAGTGTTTTGTACTCTCAGCCATCCTCTTCCTCCTAAACAAAACATCTTGAATAAACAAGTTCCTCTTATTCATTTAAAAAAACTTGTCGTCCTTAAATGACTGAAGCTTCAAACCTTTGATAACCAATACCTTAAAGAGGGATCTCTATTGTTCTGAGGTGCAGATAAATCTAGTTGAATTTCAATGATATCAAAACACACTCCTATCTTATTACATGGAAGACAGATAAGATAGATCTTTCACACATCCTGTTACTTTTGATAATGCTATAATCTACAGTCACAACCAGTTTTCTCTTCTTGTAATGACTTTCACATCTACTTTCATCTTTCATATCCTGGCATAAAGATATCACAATCATAGTCCCCTCAGCCTCTAAAATATTTCGTACTGTTTTTAATTCAAAACAATGCTTCTCTTCAGCTCAATTACTAATACTTACTAATCAATTACTAATACTCAATTACTAATACTAATACCCTGAATTACTAATACCCAATTACTAATAATTACTAATACTCTAAATTCAAGCAATCTTAGAATAATGTTCTCACATTTGGGATTGTGCATCGAAACCTTCCTAGGAATCTGTGTGACTGCATACAAAAGATGGAAATTTGCTGAACTGTCCTGACATACTGCCTTAAGTCAAGTCACTTTGTTTCTGTATTATGATTTTTATATGTATTTTCATTGACACTGTTCAACTAAAATGACTACTGCATTCCTCTGCTTTCTTCTAATCACATAAGAAGCAACTGATCAACATACATATACAGTTCATCTTCAAACACGTCGAACCAACTTCTCCTCTTTTATTCTGTATCTCAGTTCTTTAGAACATCTTTCATATACTGTTTTCCAGAAATAATACAACCCCCAGTTTTCAAAAAACATTTTAAGAGATTCTTTATTTTCCCTTAATCATCTGCCCACAAATGGCACTGTTGTGTTGTAGGTTTTCTGATATTCTGTTGCAAGCTTAATATAAATAAATAAATAAAAATACATACACACATATATATACACCCCCCCCCAACACAGTTAATTTTTAGGTACTTACTACAGGAGTGTTCTGAACGATGTCACTGTAAAATATGAAACCTGCATGGGGCATAATAGCTGTTGTTGAAAATCCTGTTAATGTTTTCTTCTGTGCTCCCAACACTAAGGCATTGCATGCAGGCATCTTTGATAAATTTGTTAAACCACCAGCCACACCTGGAATGACAGGTAATAACCTCCTTAGTATGAAATAATATTCTTGATAAATCCTTAATCCAATGTAATCAAACTAAGTTTGCATATGAAGTATCTTCATGACTAGGCTATCTGTATATATAGAGTGATGACTTTATATCCATTACCTTAATATCTGATAATGCAAAGCATACCTCCTTCCCAAAGTGTATATCGCTACGTATTATGGGAAGGGTCACTACCCAGACTGGTTTTGACCTTTAATGAAGTCTTGTCAGTGGGAGGTCCAAAAGAGATACTAATGTTGAATTAATGCAGAAATCATACATTTCCCATATAGAAGTAGTAAAGAGGTTATAACTTTATTAGCAAAATACACTGAATCACAATCTGAGTAGCGACACTCCCTTAATGCTTAACATTATACACTTTTGAAAGGAAGTGTGCTTTGCATTATGCAATACTAGTCAAGTGATCTGAAGTCATCAGCTTCTATATATGAGTAACCTAGTCGTGGAGATACTTCATGCTCAAACTTTGATTGCTTATACTTGGATATAATTTATATACACATATATAATTTCTTGTCATTAATTTTAATTTTAAAGGGGAAAACTTTCTACAGTCAAGAAAACATCTTTACAAATCTGTACAGCTAGATAACACTCTCTTTATGGATAAGCATGCAAATGTTGGCTGCTCACAATGCTGCTAACGGAACTGGGCTGTCACAATTCTGTGGACAGCGTGAGTGAGAGTGTGTGGAAGTTGTAACAGTAATGACAGTATTTATAGCAAGACTGTGTGTGTGCATACAGGTGCGCGCGCGCACACACACACACACACACACACACACACACACACACACACAGGGGGGGGGGTCTTGAAAGTTATGATAAACACCTAGAATAAAAAATTAATTAATTTTATATCTTCTTATATATCTCAAAAGAAAAAGAACAAATTATTACAAATTGGCAAAACATGGTAAGTTAAAGGGTTTTAAGATATGTTCTTTCTTGTGGTTATATCAGTTGTTTTAATATAATTTTTGTTCTAGGTGTTTATCAGAACTTTTCAGACCCCCCCCCCGGTGTGTGTATGTGTGTAATCTCACACGTATGTGCACACACACATGCACAGGTATATAATGTGTCCCTGAAATGGACAAACTGAGTTATTAATGAAACTGTATCATTAAAGAGTTCATTAGCATACACAACATTAATCTGTTAAACATTTAAAGTATTTGACTTTTGTATTTTTATTACTAGGTTTAGAAATTTAGAAATAGGTATGAGACTGGGTGTGAGAGGTTGAATAAGTTGTGTAAAATAAGTGATTTTTATCTGTTTGTGTTTTATATGTTTATTGCTGATTTTCATGGTTTCATTGTATTTGGTGTATTTCATAACATATTTGTTCAAGTATTAATGTAGTTAAGTGTGCCATACATGCACAAGAACATAGCAGCAACAAGAAATGCTAACATCAATAGTGAAGTTGAGAACAAGAAGGCTTGCCCATTGAAGAAAATTTTGGAAACATTAGAGAATAACAAAGAGGAATTAACATTACACAGACAACATATGAATTACAAAAAATTTAGAGGCATTTAGATGAGCATAGGAAGGGAAAAAAAGTTAAACAGCAAAACAAGAGACAACAATGTACTGAAAAAGCAAGGATATTAAATAATGAAAATCAGGTAAGTAAGGTGGAATATAAGAAGGAGGATATTATGGCGACTGTGTTAATACATCGAATTTTCCAGGCACAAACATCAAAAATATAACAAATGCAAATGAAAAACAGAAAAGAAAAGCTTGGTAATTTTTATATATGAATATATGATTAACCAGCAATAAACACATCAGAGAGGATACAAAAGGATTACTAAAAGAAGCAAGAACAAAGAATGAGAAAACAACACTCATTAATACATTACCAGGACTTGAAAATTCTGTGCTGGCTCTTCACCCAGGCAAATATATCACTCATCAGATATCAGCCTGTGTGTGTGTGTGTGTGTGTGTGTGTGTGTGTGTGTGTGTGTGTGTGTGTGTGTGTGTGTGTGTGTGTGTGTGTGTGTGTGTGTGTGTGTGTGTGTGTGTACACTGCCATGGTCATTAATATATCATAGCTATGTGTTAATTCTTGGAATCTGGTCAATTTATAAGCTTTCGCTATAATGCTGTGTTTAATTTTAACCCTGTACCACTAGTGTTGAAGCAGATACATTAACTACATTTAATGTGTCTGGAATTACTTTCATGAAAAAAAAAAAAAATGCCAACAATTTCTTCTCTGCCATTATAAGTAAACACTAAACTTTTTCAACATGACAAAAACTCATTAAAATAAAACCCTTAGGTCACTGCAAATAACTATGTTAGTGTATTTCTGAATTCTGACTGGCTTCGAAACACTGTTGGATGGACAGAGCCGGCGATGTCATATGACATGGCAACAATTCAGAAAACAATTGGAAAAATTAGGCACAAAACCAATACAAGAAAATATTTTTGCCAGCCAGGTTGGCCAAGTGGTTAGCATGTCTACTCTCCCACCAACAAGTTGCAAGTCCCACTGTGGGCATGGATATTTCTGATTGTCATTAGGGGAGATGAATTTCATCACCTGATGTACAACCACTGCCCCACTTTGATTGGAGGCCTGAAGTGGCTTGAAAAAGTTCCATGTTTAGAGTCTTGATAAAAATGAATTAAAATACAAAACACACATATAACTAGTAATATATATATATATATACACACACACACACACACACACACACTTCTTTTTTTCAACTTTCTAAGTTTTAATATGCACTGATGGGCAAATTCTGCATATTCTATCACTGAGTCAGATTTCATCACCCAATGCTGGAGTAACATTTCTGCATTTTCACTCACTTTCTTGCTCCTTTACATAAATGACCTTCTGTCTCTCACTGATATCAAATCCATAAATTTGCTGATAAAGTACAATACTTTCCTCTTCTTCATTTGAAGAATCTTGTAGAGCACACAATCTTTTGAAGCTTTAAGGTCTTCCATAACCAAATGAAAACCTTAAATCTATTTTCTTTCTGTTCTTTTGTGGGGAAGAGAACTTGTGAATTTCAATGTTACTAAAGAAACATGTCTTATTCACTGTAAGAATTAAACTGCATCAATTTCTTTTGCTTTTAACAATAAACATATCTTCTAATAAGATCAAATTTATTTTCTCAGGTTTGACTTGCATCTCTAGAATTTCCTGGCACAAGCACATCTTAATAGCTTCTATGGGCTGCAAGTTTCCTTTTCCACCTGTAATACTTCTCATCTGAACAACTGCACAGCTAATACTGTATAAATTCTAAACGTGTCCAAGCGTAGAATAATGTTCACGCATTTCAGATGGTGCACCAGAAGCCTACTTACCTCTTCTCTTGCTCCATTCTATTGCTGCTTATGCTTTTCTTCTAGATATTTCTTGCCATCATCCTCTATTTTCTTCTAAGATTGTAAGAATATGAACTAGTCAAGATGTATTTTACTGTCCAGCTTCAAAACATGAACATATTTCTTCTCTTCTCTTCCCCTTAATCTGGTGATCAGATCACAAATTTACTAGAGAATATGCCACTTTTCATGTGTAGGAGTGATTTTACACACACAGTTGAGCTATACTAACCATAACAGAGGATGGGTAGAATAAGATATATATTCATCACACCAAATATCATGTATTTGCACAGCTGTTTCCATTTTTCATTGGGAAAAAAAATCATATATAAAAATACTACCATTATATTTATAGATTCTGTAGTTTAGGCAGAGTGCATTCTTTAACCACAAAACTGGCCTTGATGTGTATACATGTCAACAATTACATGAATGTGAAGATAATATTTTTGATATATTTTATCTGTGTGGCTTTGAGTTGTTAAAAATCTAACAATTGTTTATTTTTATCTTATTAAATGTATGATGTCCAAATATGTTAATTTCCAAAGATATAAAATAACTGAATAATTTAGCAGACTATTAGCACCCCCCCCCCATACAAAGTAACATATACTTGCCCATTAATTTAGCTGCAATTGAAGCTCCTACAATGATGGAGAGATTGGGAGCAATAAAAGACATTCGTGATTCTACATATGCATAAATCTGCAGCTTAAAGTTGTTCAACTCAATAGCCTATTAAGAAACAAATGTAATACATTTCATCTACAATAAAATCTCAGATTTTAAAAATTATTAAACAATAATTCAATTTAATAATATTCAAAAAATTTTTATTTGTAGCTTCAAAATTATGATTCTTAAGAGAAAGCCATAAATTTCACCTTATTAAACAATATAAAAGATGGACAAAAAATCATCTATAATACCAAAGATTAAAAAAAAAAAAAAAAAAACATTTTGTGCCAAGTAGACAAACTAATTCTTGTGCTAATACACTTTAGCTTCTGATGCTGTCATCAAAGTTTATAAGGCATGCTTGACATGACATGACATTAAAATGTTACCTTATTTTTCACAATAAAAACTATGACTTGCCTGCACTGTTTCAAACTCAATGGTCATCTTCTTTTTTGATAAGTAAAGATCTAAAAACCCAACAATATCTTGCTTCAAGTTATTTTAACTTCATTATAAAATGGAAGCAAAAATTATTATTCTGAACAGAAAGCCTTACAGATACTTCACCTTGGGTGCATAAAAACTAAACTTACTGTAGTGCTTCATACTGATTGGTTATCTTCTTCTCCTAAAGGATAAAAATCTAGAAAACCAGCAAAAGAATGTTTCAAAAATTATTTTGACTTCACTGACAATGGAAGCAAAATTATTGTTCTGAAAGTAAGCAATAACTTCACCTTAGTGGCTAAGCAATATAAAAGATGTGAAAAATAATCAATATTCTCACCAAGTGCACCAACTGTTTGCACTAGAAAATGAGTTCTAAAAGTAATAGCATTCTGAAAACTTCAGCACAAAAACCATTGCAACAAGCTGCCTTGATATTGCACAATTTAAAACTTCAATGTTAAGTTTTAAATTGTAGATAGAAAGTTAGTAATGATGTAATTTTTTCATGTAGTACTGTCATATCCTGTACACCCCTTGAGGGTACATGGCAGGAATTTGATGATGATGATGATGATGTTAAGTTTTTAAAGTTCTCATTTATATATAGATTTCAGATATATATATAGCATACAATTTATCTGTAGCGACACTGCTCATTGAGCAGTGTCAAATTCACTTGTTACATGCAGTGACAAGTGCAAACAAATATCGGCGAGTCTAGCTGTAACTGACCCAGCGTGATAATTCCGACACTGTGTTAGATCGCAGTGCATCTGTTTTGTAATCTAAAGCATTAATCGAACAATTCCGATTGTTAACTATTCAATCAATGTTGAAACATAAACTATAACCTTTAACATGTTGTATTGCATTTATATAATGTTGTAAGCAGTGGCAGCTCTTGCATTGGCACAGCGGAACTGCAGCACCCCCAATTTTTCTCAATATATAAATATATTTATTAATTTATTTATATTTGCTTGTAATATTTAATTTTATCATCAAAAATCCTATACAATTCTCTTATTTTGTATAAAAAATAATAAAAATCCATCTTGTAGCACTTAAGAGGGCGAAGGAAGCTAGCAGCACTGTGTTTACCACATGTGTCATACTGCTATGCATGCAAGCATATGCACGTCATCATGAGATGCGGCACTGTCCGTTGCACAGTTCACTGTTGTTTATATGCAGTTTGCACCAGTAGTAGAGGGTTCATAGTGCTTATCGTGTTTACTCCATCTCTTTAAATATTTGGACATTACAATTAAAGGATTTAATTGTAATGTCCAAAAACTGTAAATCCATAACTTTAATTACAATTAGAGGAATGGATTTTATTTTTAAGTAATTTTGAATTATACTAAACTTTATAATTTTATCGATAATAAATAATATTTTTTCATGAAAACAAGAAGAATATATTTTATTTTTAAGTAATTTTGAATTATACCAAACTGTTCAATTTTATCGATAATAAACAATCTTTTTTCATGTTTAATTTTTTTAAAAAAATTTTTACCATAATTTCGATATTTTATCCAAACACGTATGCACTGTACTTACATTGTGTATGTAAATTTCATCAGCACCCCCAGGATTTCAAGACACGAGCCGCCACTGCATATACATATATAATTTAAAAAATAATCTGCCTGTCTGAACTCACGTAGATCCTATTTTTTAGAATTACAGACACACAAATCAGCAAGCTTAAAATTTGGAGCAAAGTCTTAATTTCAAATAACCCTAACATAGTTAAAAGTCACTAGGAGACAGAAATGAAATACAAAGATACAGTTAATGTAGTTCTTTCTTTTTCTACTATCATATTTTAATTGTTGGTTCAGATTTCAAACCATTTTCTCTCTCTCTCTCAGAGATAAATATTAATTATATAATGAAGTATACTTGAATAAAAAAGTAAATATTTAATTCAGGAAACTACTAAATTCTGTGGATTTAAAAAAGAATGTCACTTTTTAAGGATAAACTAAGAAAAACATGGAAAATTAAAAAAAAAACAATAGAATATGATAGAAAAGAAATACAAAGACATACTTTAATTGTAGTTCTTTCTTCTACTATCATATTTTAATTGTGGAGGCAGATTTTGAACCATTTCCTTTCTTTCTCACTCGCTCTGTCCAAGATAAATATCAATTATATTTACCTCACACATGGCACTGATATACTATAGGTTCTTGTGCCTTTTGTGTGTGGGATAAATATATATATATATATATATGCGTGTAGAAAGTTTTTTACCTTGGGTATAATATACGTTAAAGATACCAAGCTATTTTAAATATAAACCTGGTTTTAATCCATTTCCCAAGTAAGCAAACAGACAAGAAAGTCAAGTTTGGGCCTGCAAGTAGTGCAAGTGTCTGAGTGACCTGCACATGGTGCAAGTCTTAGGCAACTCGTGGTAAAGGAGGAATAACTACTTGCAGATGTAAACTTGACTTTCTTGTCTGTTTGCTTACTTGGGAAATGGATTAAAACCAGGTTTATATTTAAAATAGCTTGGTATCTTTAACGTATATTATACCCAAGGTAAAAAACTTTCTACATCTATATCTCATCCTGAGATTTTTATTTAATAAGGTCAAAGCACCTTATGGTAGTTGTTTTGGTAAAATATTTATAAGCTCTGTATTACTTAAACCTTGGTATTTCTAAGCCTGGCTCCAACTGATGAGACCTCAATAAAGGTCGAAACTGGTCTGGTAGTGGCCCCTTGCCTTTAATGCATAGCATCATACATCTCCTCAAGGAGATGTGCTTTGCATTAAGGGTAAATATTAAGAATAGTGATCAACCACGAGTTGCCTAAGACTTGCACTACTTGCAAGCGCAAACTTGACTTTCTTGTCTGTTGCTTACTTGGGAAATGGATTAAAACCAGGTTTATATTTAAAATAGCTTGGTATTTTTAACACACATATATATATATATATATATATATATATAATTAAATAAATGTAATGACTACATGCCAAGAGATACCAAAATAAAAAATACTGTAAAAATAATCATAATTTAAAATTTTGAATATTTTCACAAATTGTTTATGTTAGAATGTTTATTAGTTTTGTTTTTAGAACACACATTGTCGGCACTTGCGATGTGGCCATCACTGATGTTATTTTGTTAAAACGAAATGTAAAGCAGTCAAAAAATTGATATACTTACCAGATTTGAATAGTTGTGTTACTTTAAACAATTTTATTGTAGTTTAAAATATTAAGTGTTGTGTTTTATGAAGACATTCTCTTGTCGCTAACAGAGACAACGTGTCAGCCCTTATATTTAGTTTCTTGCTTGCCTTTTTCAAGGAGTGCGCATGCTCGCCGAGAAGTTTGATGTGTAATTGACAGCTGAAAAGGAGAGCATTGGGTATCAGAGTAACAGGTGTAAACAAGAGAGTGTTCGAGAGAAATTAGAACCCAGGCCAGCAGATATTTAGATTCGGAGGAAATTGAGTTTTTTATGTGATAGTCGAAGGAAAATTAATAGTATATTCCAAAAAAGGAATCGTGGAACTATGAAGTTTAAAGTGGAATAAGTATTGATAAATAAAAAGGAAATATTGCTATAGGCGTTTTAAAATGAATATTGGGGGAAACGTTAATTGGAAGATTTATAGTAGATTCCGAAAAGGGGATCGTAGAACTGCGAGTTTTTTTTAAAGTAAAGAAGATTTAAGACTGTCAATAAACATTAGTGAATAAAAGAAGAAATTGCTATTTATGTTCTAAAGGAATGTTCAAGAAAACTCTGATTAGGAAGTTTCATCTGTATTAAGGACGCTGGATCTAACTATTATTTCTACTAAAAAGAAGACAGAATTAAGTCAGGAAGAATAAATGTGTACTACATAAGTGATGAGAAAGGATCCTATGAAAATGAATTAAGTTTTATTCTTCCTGACAGAATTAAGTCAGGAAGAATAAATGTGTACTACATAAGTGATGAAAAAGGATCCTATGAAAATGAAGAATAAAGTCATATATCTTCGGAAAAGGGCCTTGACAGAGAAGGAAACTGGCTATGAACATTTTGTCATTGTGAAAATAAGGTGTTTAGTCTAGTCTTAAGTGTAAGTTTATTTTTAAAAGGCCTTGGATCCAATTAATTCTGTAGTTAGTTATAGTTATGTAAAGTTGTTTGAAGTGTGTATATATATATATATTGTTTTTGTTATATTAAATGTGTTTATTTTGTATTTTGGTCTTGAGTCAGTGATTTATTTGGATTCTGAAAGCAATAGTAAAAAAGGAGGTAATTGTACCAATCGGAGTGAACCCTGTGCATATATAGGTACACTCAGAAATAAAAATATAATTGTTAAAAATACAGAGATTAAATAAAATAAATAAAAATCCTATATTTAAACAATGGTGCAGCCGGTAGGATTAATATTAATAAAAAAAACCTCTATTAACAGTACTATTAACATGAAAAGAGAAATACAAAAATATACTTGCAAATGTATTGCTAACATTTGAAGACATTCTGGATGCCATGATATTATTGGACACATTGGCATGATCTTGTGTACATCAAGGTTAGATAGCTCAAGAATGACAATCAGATAGGTTATAGTTATGGTCACTATTAAGATGGACTGAATTAAGGTCAATTTCTATTGATCCAATTCTTATCTCCAATTCACTGTAGCATCCAAAAATGTTTTCTGATATACATAATATTTTATTATTACTACTGTAATGGCACCTCCATGTAGTCTGAAGACTCATCGTGGGAAATTCAAACTTTCCACACAATCTATCATACCTCTCCTTGAAACAATTAACAGACAACACACTCACAACTGATCTGGAAACTCATTCACAACTCACCAAACAAAAAATCTGGTCCTCACACCCTTCCTAATCACACCTTAATTCAACTTCCAAAGATGACCCCTTATTCTGGCCCTTCCAGCCAAGTGCTGAAACATTTCGCCTGCATCAATCCTATAAAACTGAAATATTTCTATCATATCACATCTTTTGATTCTATCAACCAACATGTGCAATCCACACATCCCCGATCTACCTTCATTGGAAAAATTCCACAAACCACTCACCATCCTGGTCATTCACAGCTGATTCTTCTCTACCACTTCCTCATCCCCAAAAAGCCCAGGAGACCAAATTTGAGCACAGTAATCCAGATGTGGATGTATGAAGGCCTTATAAAGAGGAATAAAACTTCTTATCTCAACTTATGTTAATATGTTCTTCAACAGCTAAGTAATCTTATGGGATACCTTAGCAATCTTGGCAATATCTCCTCTAAACTTTAACTCTCTGTCTACCACCACCCCTAAATCTCTAGATACATCTATTTCCTGGAGTGCAGATCCATCAATGTGGTACACAGCTTGTAATCTATTTATCAAAAAATGTATAACTTTATATTTCTCTCTGTATTTTATAATGTTTTTCTTTTTTTTATAATATCATAATGTTTGTGTATTTTAGTCTACAGTTCACATCTGAGAACTGCTCAACTTTTATTTGCTTTAAAACATTCTTTCATGTTCTTCTTTTCAATATGAAATTCAATTTTATCCTGCTCAAGACTAAATGCTGATCATTTCCAATTCCAAATCCTCTGTACACTCTAGTATTCTGGACCAGTGAGAAAACATCACTATCAACAATAACATAGTCAATGAGACTTTTCTTATATCGTACTTCTTCACTCCATGTGAATTTATGCACATTTTTATGTTGGAACATTGTGTTGGTAATAACCAGTCCATGTCCTGAGCAGAAATCCAACAGGTATTTATCATTATTATTAGCTTTGCTCTTTTCTCCAAATTTTGCCAAAACATTTCTGCATGCCTGACAATCATTTCCCACTCTGCTATTTAGATTTCCAACAAGGACCAATCTTTTCTCACTCTACGTAATATTGTCAACTGCTTTCTCTCAAGCCTAAAAAAATTCCTCCACTTCTACCATAATTACCTGAACCTTCTGTGGGACCACAGGCACAAATAAGTCTCATTGCTCAGGTCCCCATTCTGATATTTGCCCACATCACTCTACATAATATTGCCTGCCATCCAAGAAGATTGGCCATGTATTTAGTGTTGAATACTATAGTTTACCTTAGGTATACAATTTAATATTGCTTGCTCTAGATGACCCTTAACTATCTCCCATGCACTACTAACATCCTTACCCTGCAGTGTTTTATGCCATGGCATGGATTTAATCTTCTTCCTAAGCTTGTCATAATCACCTGTGTTGTAGTTCCACATATATTCCTTCTTGACAGAATATTCCTAACATTGTACAATCTTTGAAGTAAAGCCTGCATGGTTGCTTTCACCAATTGGAGGCAACCAGGTAGAATACTCTAACACCTCTAGTCCATCACATGCTTCCTCAAGCAATTATCTCTTATTAGGTGAATAAATTCAGTTTCCTTCCTGTCATGTGATCTTTCTTCCTTCCAGTCTATATCTCCATAGCTGAAGTCCTCCCATAATAATCACTCCACCTATACTCATTATACTAATTTGCAAAACCATATCTTCCAGATCATCTGTGGAATTCCCTGGTCGATAGCAACAACCAACTGTATATTTTGCCTTACTGACCTTAATCTCATACTCAACTTCTTCAAATGAACAGCCACCTTCCCACCTATCTCCTATTCTTATTGACTACAATTCATCCACTATCATCAGCAGTACCCCTTCCTCCATCCTATCATCTCTATCTTCCTTAAAAATACTAAACCCTTGACATTCTATCCCTGTAACTACATCATTCGCTGTTATCCAATTCTCCCTTCCTCCCTCTTGTTCCTGATACTTCAGGCATTAGTACAATATATAGAAACTGCAGCATTCCTTTAGGTATCCACACACACCCTTTACTACCTGAATCGACTACCGTATTAAATATTTTTTCTTGAGAAACTAGATTCCACACTTATCATTCTCACACTCACTCAACTCATGGATGCATTCACACAAACTCATCTCCTTTCACCCTAATTGCTTAAGTTTCCCTGAATTTGCACTTCACCACAATGAACAAAGTTCTCTCCAGACAGCTAACACCAAAACCATTTAGAATTTCCATCAAACACAAACCACAGATCCACAAATCCTACATCATTCCTTCTGCACAGTCTACATATAGACTCATTAGCTAGCAACACTCTCCCTTCCTGAGTTTGCTTCTATCATAGCATGGCAGGAGACTTACGATCTTCACCTTCTTGCTCTTCAGTTTTGCCTCTTCCAAATACTCCTTCATGTCCTCACTTATAGAATAATTCTCGCCTCTCAAATTATTTGTGCCAACCAAGACAATCAGTTCCTTCGCCGTACATTTCTGCATCCCGATGGTATGACTAATATCGTGAATTTTTGCACTAGAAATTCATCTGTTTATCTGTGAATTGCACTTACAGCTTCAGCACATTCATGAAACAGACTGTACCAGTAGCATATGATTTAATGTCTACTTTGCAGATTAAAAAAAAAAAAATACTACATGATGCATTTTTTTTTTTTTTTTTTTTTGCATTGTGCATAATCTAAATATACTTTATCAAAATATACACACAATGTGAAAAAGCAAATTAAATCAATTTGGTTATATTATGTGAAAGACATATTCCTTGGTACACAGTTATATTTGCAGAACGTAATAATTTTGGCTCCATTTATATGGAATTTTCAAGACCTTTGTAAATACTATTCATAATTTTCATAATTTTTGGCAGTTATATGTTTACATCATCTCTGTTCTGATATAAATCAGAACTGAGATGATGTGAGAAACTGTAGTAAATATTTTAAATATACTAAATGCACAAATTGTATTAAATTTCATGCAGTAAGAGGAGATTTTATTTTACATAATTTTTAATTACTGCACCAAATTTTGCAGTAATTGAAAATCACTAAAAACAAACGTGACCATTCATGGAATGTGTAGAAGTGACCGTAGTTCTGATGTTCAATCCTTATCTTGAGGTGCACACCATTAATACATATCTATATACTGCTGAACAAACAAAGACAGGCTGGGCATATGAGATTTAGCTGATCAAATTGTACTCTATATTAAAATAAACAAACCAAAAAAAGATTGTTACAATGTTATGATGACTGATGCATCACCACTTAAACAAGTCCCTGCTGTTTTTATTCTTCAACATCGGAAGAATTCAAGAGAGAGGCACCATCAACATAAGAAATATTAATAGGAAAGCAGTAGAAATGGTAGAAGAATTACTGAAGTACCACATCAATATAAGAAGTGTTACTGGAACAAATACAAGAAAAGTGACATCCTTCTAAATAACATCTACAGATTTATTTATGCTGTGATCCCACAGAAAGTACTAAATAGGGTTTTGGTATGGTTGGATTTGGATTATATTTTATTGGCACAAAGACTACAACAGTCATACTGCACCAAAACAAAAAATGGGGGAATTTCAAGTGATTAGAAAATGCAGTTGCCAAAGAAAATAGAAATATGTTGGTCCTTGTTAGAGATCTAAACAACAGAGAAAATTACTATTGAACATATAAAAAAAAAAAGATTTGGAAAAATTTGAAGAAAAAAGCATAACTAATAACAACAATAAGTACCTGTTGGATTTCTTTCTATTCAGGACAAAAACTAATCATCGCCAGCACAAAAGCATGCACATATTAACAATGAGAGAAGAAACAAGGTAAGAAAAGTATTATTAATTATGTTATTGCGTTAATAATGATATCTTAATACCGGAATACTGGTTGAGGATATGAGTATAGAGAGGATCTGAAACAGGAAGTGATCATTTAGTTATGAGCAGAATAACATCAAAGATGGTTATCTTTCAAAGGTCATGATCTGTAGATTGAAATATTATTCAAGAAAAAATTGAAAGTATCTAAAAAAGACCAATCAAACTTTGGAAACTCAATAGTAGATTGATGAAAATACTGATCAATTCAGCCAGGGAGGCATGTTGTGAAGGTGTCTGCAAGGATAGAAAAATGATAACTCCATGGTAAACATGAGAAGTTTAAGAGGTAGTCATGAAAAAGAAGAGAGCATATCATAAGTTACCAGCAAGTAAATCAGCATTTCTTCTGAGAGAAGAGAAAGAAAAACATAAGAAAGTGGAGAAACAGGTAAAAGTAGCTAAAGAAGTCATGAGAAGGCTTTTTCAAGAACACAGAAGGTAAATATTGTAAAGATAGCAAAATGTTCTGGAGGCTACTGAAAAAGCTTAGAAATGGAATGAAAAATACTGTAAAAGGAACAAGAAATGATAAAGATGATTGAAAACTAAAGATATTCTAGAAGTTTACAGTAATTTCCTTGAAAAATTGCCAAATGAAACAAGTATCAAATCACAACAAGGTGGAAAAAAACATTCAAGTCGAATGAAATCAGAGGTACATATTAATACTTGAAGTAGCAAAAGCTTGAAATCTGAAAGGTAGATATTCAACCAGAAATTCTTGAATATAAAAGCGTTCAAGTTTTACAGTGGTTACATGGCATAGTTCAGAAGAACTGGCTTGAAAGTCAAATTCTAGATGATTGGAGTAAAGCTCTCATAGTACCCATCTATAAAAAGGGAAATAAAACAGAATGTGAGAATCACAGAGAAATTTCTCTAATGAGTATTTTCACTAACATTGATTTGGAGGAAACTGTTGATAGGAAGTTAGTAATGATGTAGGTCTTTCATGTAGTACTATTATAATATCCTGTACACCCCTTAAGAGTACATGTCAGGAATTTGATGATGATATTTTTGTAATTTGATCAATATACAACATACATACTTGACTGAAAATTCAGACCTGTGCAAATTATTGCAAAAATGCTAGAAAAATGATGAATTATAAAAATTTTACTTAATCTGCTACATTATTCACACAGCATCAAAAAGTGGTCAAGACAGTCCATATGGCTTGCATGCATTTTTCTGAGTCTGCTTTCAGACATTTGATTTTTTAGTGGCACACATTTTTAGTATTTGCATGTATCCTAATACCTTATGGTTCTTAAAAGCCCAGGGAGAAATAGATACAATAAATAAGTTAATGAGTGTCAGTTTAATGTTGAGAAATGTTAAGTTATGCACTTTGGGATAAATAGATTACAAGCCATTAATCACATTGATGGCACTGTACTCCAGGAAATAGATGAAGCTAGACAGAGAGTTAAAGTTTAGAGAACATACTGCTAAGGTTTCCCATAAGATTACTTGGCTATTGAAGAACACATTAACTAGTAGAGATAAGGAAGTTGTAATTCCTCTTTATCATCATCATCATACGTATCAAGGATTTAGGCCTAGCATGGCCTGTTCCGGCCTTAGAAGTCATCGTTGAATCGTTTAAGAGGACGTCCTGGTTTTCTTTTTCCTAATGGCTTGTACTTTAAGGCTTGTTTTGGTAATCTTTCTGTTTTCATTCTTTGAACGTGTTCCATCCATTTATGTTTATATTTTTTAATTTTTTCTATTACTGGTTCTTGGTTTAATTCTTTCATAATATCTTCATTTCTTTTGTGATCAAATAGGGTATACTTTGCAGTTTTTCTCATAAACTTCATTTCTGCTGTTGTTAATCTTTGTTTGTCTTTTTGTTTTATTGGCCAGATTTCGCTTCCATACATTAAGAACGGTAAGGCTAATGTATTGTGTACTTTTAATCTGGTTTGTTTTTGAACTAGGTTTGGTTTAAATATAGAGTTAATTACACCTGTTATTTTTAAATATTTTGCAATTTTTACGTTTATATCTTTTTCATTTTCATATGTGATCATACATTCTAGGTAGTTAAATGAATTCACCTGTTCTAAGATCTTGTTATCTATTACTATTTTAGTTCTTGCTGGATCATGTCCTTTAAAGGCCATAGTTTTTGATTTTTCTGTTGATATTATCATACCATAATCTTTGGATATCTCATTTAGATTTAAAATAGCTTTCTGTAAGTTATCTTCAGAATTTGTAATTATTATTTGGTCATCTGCAAAGAGAAGAGTGTTAAGTTAACTGTAGGTGAAAGTTTAATTCCTTGGTGTAAATTTTTACTCCATTTTATTATTATTTCATTTAAGTAGATATTAAAAAGAGTTGCTGAGAGGGGACATCCCTGTCGGACCCCTTGGTTTATCTCTCTTGTATATGATAGCTCATGATTTAATCTTATTTGTATTTGATTATTTTCATATATACTCGTGATAGCTTTTAGGATATTATTTGGTATTTGTCTTTCTTTTAATATGTTAAATAATATGTTTCTTTCAACTTTGTCAAATGCTTTCTCAAAGTCAATAAATGCAATATGTGTTTCCAAATTATATTCTCTTCTTTTCTCTACTATTAATTTTAGGCAAAAGGCTGGGTCTATACATGATCGTCCTTTTCTAAATCCATTCTGTACCTCTAGAATAAAGTTCTCAGAATATTTCATTAGTTTGTTATTTAAGATTCTGCTATATATTTTGTAACAGGAATTTAGTACTGATACCTCAATAGTTTTTAGGGTCATCTCTATTACCTTTCTTAAAGATGGGAATCACAACTGCTTTTTTCCATTCTATTGGGGGGATACCAGTTGAGTAAATTTTATTTTAAAATAGTAAGAATCTTTTTTTGAATCTTGTTCCTGCGTATTTATATAGTTCTGAACCTAGCTTATCTTCTCCAGGTGATTTTCCGTTTCTTGTTTCTTTCAGGGTGATTTCTAATTTTTCTTCAGTTATTTCCTTTTCATTTTCGTTAATTGTTTGCCAGTTGTCTTTTTTAAAATATTTGTCTGTCCACAGTTCTGTGTAGTAATTTAGAAATTCTTCTAATTTTAATTCAGTGTTTACTTTTATTTTTTCTTTGATATCTGAATTTAGGTGTTTCAAAATCTTATATACATTGGGTCTTATTTTATATAAATCATGTTCTAAATTAGAAACAAATTTATTCCATGATTCTCTATGTCTTTTTCTGACTTCTCTTTTAGCTATGGCTCTTATTCTTTTATATTCTATTTCATCTTCTAATCTTTTACTGCTTAACCATTTGAATTCCTCTTTATAAGGCTTTGATATGCCTACATCTAAATTACTGTGCTCAGTCTGGTTCCATGGAATTCTTGGGGATGTCAAAGCGGTGGAGAGGATTCAGTGGCGAGTGATCAAGATGGTGAATAGCCTGTGGAATGTGCCCTATGAGGATGGACAAAGTGTGTGGATTGTAGAAGTTGGTTGATAGGAGAAAAAGAGGTGATATGATAGAAATATTTAAGTTGCTTAAAGGATTTTATAGGATAGATGCAGGAATATTTCAGCATTTGGCTAGAGCAGGGGTGGCCAACCAATGGCGCATTGCATAATTAGAAGTGCCGCACTGAACCCCAGAGAAAAATTTTAAAAAATGTTGTATACAATTTATATATATATATATATATATATATATATATATATATAACCACAATTAACCTACCACTGAATTCTAGAGTGCACACTTATTATACTTGTTTGATCTTGAAGCAACAGGCACTGGCAAATACTGACATGCGTCATCAGTTACTCAATCAGTTTACAGCTGACTCTCGTGTCATAACGTTCGATGAACTTCTGATTCGATGTGAGTGAACAATTCTGTGTTTTCGAACTTATGTTTTTATTAACAGTTCTTTAAGTTTAAGATAAGATTTCTGTTTTCATGAAGGCTTAATATAGTTCTGTAAATTTAAAAAAATATTTTTTTTTATTTTGAATGTGTATGTCAAGTTCTTAACCGCTCCCCAAATTTGCTGATACTGAAACCTGCAATTATTCGGTGTATTTGTATGTGTGTGTTTTTATGTTTTTTTTATACAATATCTTTCCTTTTTATTTACATATAGTAAATTTATTCCTAAAATTTAACTGATCATCAGCAAAGCTTTCGTAATGAGGATGTTTGGGTTGTGCGTGTGATTGCCAGCTGATCGACTGTTTTATGGCAGGAAGCGATCTCGTATTTCATTGGACATAATATATTACAAGAGAGAAACGAAAACACTCTATGAAAAAATATATATATAATATTTTTAAATTTATAGAACTGCATTAGGCCTTCATGAAAACAGGAATCTTATCTTAAACTTGTAGAACTGTTTTTGAATGTTCATAATATTTAAAACCATAAAATAATTTAAATAAATTATTTAATAATAAGCTTTACTTTTTGAAACATTTTTTTTTACAGTCAGTTACCCATTACTTTGCAAAAGAAAATGAGCAGAAGAAAAGCAGAAGGTGATAGCAAACGCCAGTTTAATGAACTGTGGGAAAATTAGTTCTTATTTATTGCGGGTCCTTCAGGAAAACTGCTGTACATTGTTTGTGAAAGCACTCTCTCAGATAATAGAAGACATGATCTTAACAGACACTACAGAAAACATCAAGCTGAATTAGAAGAAAAACTGAAGTTAGTTCCTCGGTCTGAGTTGCAGAAAGAATAAGTGGTTAAGAAAAAGGAAGAAATAAAAAAGAGAGTAAATATATTTGTGAAACGAAGTTGTAAAAGTGTGGCAATGCTGGAGGCGTCTTATGAAATTACCTTTGTGTTGGCTAAAAAACACAGGCCTTTCTCTGATGGAGAGGAAGTTGTTAAGCCCTGTCTCGAAAAATTTGCAAAATGTCTTGGTTATAAGAATGTTGTAAGAAAAGTAAACCAAATTGCTCTGTCCAAGCAATTAAAAGACCATGTTCATGCTTGGTAAAATAAAATAAAAAATATAAAATATAATAAAAAAATAAAATAAAAAATGATGGTACGACATGACAAAATTTCATTCCGGCTGGGGCATCGCCCGGTTAAACAATGCCCCCGTTGTTTTCGCCAGGGAACCAGGGCGAACAGTGAAAAGTCGGCTACTGGAACAAATCTGAAAACAAACCCCAACTCAACATCACCAGAGTTAAAGATCGGTACTATCAACATAAGAAGCCTGAATGGCAAAGAAATGGAGCTAGCTGAGGAATTAGATAAGTACCAGATCGACATAATAGGGGTGACTGACACAAAAAAGACAAAAACTGGTTAGATCTTTCTGAGCAATAAATACAAAATGTTATATTCAGGTAATGACAATCAAGGAAAAGAAGGAATAGCCATAGTATTCAACACAAAATACAAGGCTAATCTTCTTGAATGGCAGTCAGTCTCAAGTAGAGTAATGTGGGCAAATATGAGAATGGGAAACTGGACAATGAGACTTATTTGTGCCTATGGTCCCACAGAAGGTTCTACTAAGGTAGAAGTGGAGGAATTTTTTGAGGCTCTAGAGAAAGCTACTGACACAATGAAAAAGGAAAAGTTTGGCCTTGTTGGGGATCTAAATATTAGAGTAGGAAATGACTGTGAGACATACAAAAATATTTTGGGAAAATTTGGAGAAAAGAGTAAAGCTAATAATAATTGCAAATACCTGTTGGATTTCTGCTCAAGACATGGACTGGTTATTACTAACACAATGTTCCAACATAAAAATGTGCACAATTTCACATGGAGAGAAGAGGCAAGGAATAAGAAAAATCTCATTGACTATGTTATTGTTCATAGTGATATTTTCTCCCTGGTGCAGGCCACCAGAGTGTACAGAGGATTTGAAATTGGAAGTGATCACTATTTAGTCTTGAGCAGAATAAAATTTAATTTCATATTGAAAAGAATAACATGCAAGAAAGTTTTAACGCGAATAAAAGTTGAGCAGTTCTAAGATGTGAACGGTAGACTAAAATACACAAAGATTATTGAAGAAAAAATGAAAGAGTTTGAGAACAGGAATCAAACCTTGGAGATTCAGTGGCAAACTCTGAAGAAAACATTGATTGATTCTGCCAGAGAGGCATGTGGCAAGGTTGTCTGTAAGGATAAAAAAATCAGAACTCTCTGATGGACACAGGAAGTTAAAGAGGCAGTGAAGGAAAAGAAGAAAGCATATGAAAAGTTCCTGTCAAATAAGTGAGCTTGTGCTCTTAGAGAATTCAGAGACAAATGCAAGAATGCTAAACACTGTGTAAAACTAGCTAAACAAAAGTCATGGGTGGATTTTGGCAAGAATATAGAAAATAAATATCAAGAAGGTGGCAAAATATTCTGGAGGTTGTTAATGAAGCTTAGGAATGGAGGAAAGAGTGCTGTTAAAGGAGATATTAATGATAAAGATGACATGAAAATGGGAGAAAAAGATATCCTTGAAGTATGGAGTAATTACTTTGAAAAACTGCTAAATGAAACAAGCAGTGATGACAGCACAGTGGTAAAAAACACTGACCAGGCATGCAGTCAGGAATACATATCCATACTTGAAGTAGAAAAAGCCATCAAAGGCTTGAAATGTGGAAAGGCAGCAGGAGTAGATGATATTAGACCAGAAATGCTGAAGTATGGTGGTATAAGAGTCTTACAGTGGCTGCACTGCATAGTTCAGAAAGCTTGGAAAGAGGGACGAATAAGTCAGCTTTTGCTCTTAGAGAATACTGAGACAAATGTAAGAAAGTGAAACACTGTGTAAAACTAGCTAAACAAAAGTCACGGGAGGCAAGAACATAGCAAATAAATATCAAGAAGGGGTAAGATATTCTGGAGGTTCTTGAAGAAGCTTAGAAATGGAGGAAAGAGTGCTGTAAAAGGAGATATTAATGATAAAGATGACATGAAAACAGAAGAAAAAGATATCCTTGAAGTATGGAGTAATTACTTTGAAAAATTGCTAAATGAAACACGTAGTGATGACAGCACATTGGTAAAAAAACACTGACCAGGCATGCAGTCAGGAATACATATCCATACTTGAAGTAGAAAAAGCCATCAAAGGCTTGAAATGTGGAAAGGCAGCAGGAGTAGATGATATTCGACCAGAAATACTGAAGTATGGTGGTATAAAAGTCTTACAGTGGCTGCACTGCATAGTTCAGAAAGCTTGGAAAGAGGGACGAATTCCTGATAATTGGAGTAGAGCTCTAATAGTACCCATATATAAAAAGGGAAATAAAACTGAATGTGAATATTACAGAGGTATTTCCCTACTGAGTGTTCCTGGTAAGATTTATGCAAGTATACTTCAGAAACGGTTGAGAAGAAGAATTGTGGAAGAAAAGCTTGGTGAAGAACAAGCTGGATTCAGGCAAAATAGAGGCTGTCAGGATCAGATCTTCACTTTACGACAAATAGTTGAGAAAGCATGGGAATATAACAAAGATCTATATTTAAGTTTTGTCGATCTGGAAAAGGCATATGACAAGATGCCAAGAGAGAAGCTATTCAATACGCTACAGTTATATGGTGTCAATGGGGCATTATATCAAGCAATACTTAGTCTTTATTTGAGTTGTAAGTCAGCAGTTAGAATTGAAGGAAGTACTGGAAGGTGGTTTAATGTTAAATCTGGTGTGAGACAAGGATGTACATTATCCCCTCTGTAATTCATTATCTATATGGATCACGTTATGAAGGAGAGCAGTATTAAACATGATATCAAAATTGGAGATGTTAATGTCAGCTCTTTGCTTTATGCAGACAATGTTATACTTCTAAATAAATCCGCTACAAGTTTGCAAGATTCCTTGACTAAATTGAATAACTGTTGTAATAGATATGGTATGAAGGTCAGCATTAAAAAGACAAAGGCAATGAAAATAGGTAGAATTGTTGAAAATGTCAACTGTGTTGTGAACGGGAAACCTGTGGAACAAGTGAAACATTTCAGCTACTTAGGCATGATTTTTACTGAAGACGGTAAATTAAATATAGAAATAGACAACAGAATCAGCAAAGCTGGTATGGTAGGAAGTCAATCGAATAAATTCATATGGAATAAGAGAGAAATTAGTCGGAACACTAAATTAGCTGTATACGACAGTGTTCAAACTCGTTTTAACTTATGGATCTGAGAGCTGGGTCAGAAGTAAAACACTTGACCAAAGACTAGAGACTGCAGATATGAGAGTCCTGAGAAAGATTATAGGTGTGAACAGATGGCATCAATGGCAATATCATATTAAAAACAAGGATATTAGGAAAGAACTTGACATTGTCAACATCCAGGAATGCGTTAGCAGAGCTAATCTCAGGTGGTATGGTCACTTAAACAGAATGAGCGAAGAAAGATTAGCAAAGCAAGTATTCTCTGCCAGGTTGGCAGCAAAACGACCCAGAGGAAGACCAAGATATAGGTGGATTGATATGGTACAAAGTGCCTTAGACGATAGAAATATAAGATCTGATAATGTTGGAGTCTTGACAAATAACAGACTGATTTGGAGGAAAATTGTAGATAGGAAGTTAGTAATGATGTCATTTTTTTCATGTAGTACTATCATATCCTGTACACTCCTTGAGGGTACATGGCAGGAATATGATGATGTTCATGCTTGTTCTTTCTTTTCTTTAGCCTTGGACGAATCTGCTGACATATGTGATGTATCCCAATTAAGCATTTTTATAAGAGGAATTGATGGTAATTTTAACATCTTTGAAGAACTTATTGGGCTTGAGCCACTTCATGGAAAAACCAGAGGATGAGACATATTTGACAAAGTAAAGTCATGTCTAGAAAATCAGCAACTAGATTCTAGTAAGCTCATCAGTGTTTGCACTGATGGAGCACCGTCAATGATAGGTAGAGTTTCTGGGACTGTAACTTTACTTGAAATGGTTTTCGGTCGTTCTCTACTAAAGTATCACTGTATTATTCTCTGTGTGGAAAAACTCTAAATTTGAAGCATGTTATGATACCAGTTGTAAAGTGTGTGAATAAAATTAGAGCAAGAGGGTTAAACAGAAGATAATTCAGAGAATATTGTGAACTGCTAGGTATGGAATATGGTGATCTCATCCTTCATTGTGAGGTGCACTGGCTTTCTAAAGGACAAGTTCTCAGTAGATTTTGGAAGCTGAAAGAAAGTGTTCATAATTTTCTGGAAGAGAAGGATGAGCTGCATGAGCCCTGTTGTGTGATGAGAAATGGCTATTTGATTTATCATTTTTAGTTGATGTTACCAGCCGCATCAATGATCTAAATTTGAAACTGCAGAGCAAGAACAAATTGCTTCCTGGCTTAGTAAATGACATCAGTGCATTCAAAATTAAATTAAAACTGTTCATCTCCCAGTTAGAAAATGGGGATTTAAGTCAATTTCCACATTTAAAAGAACATAGTAAATCTGTTGAAGATAATGGCAACGTTACAGAATATACTGAGAAACTCAGATTATTGCAAGAGTCCTTTAACATTCGTTTTAGCGACTTTGCCGAAGAAGACTGCATACTTGCATTTATAAATCCCTTTTCACTTACTGAACAAAAAATCTTGATGATGCCTAGTAACATAGAAATGGAACTTATTGATCTCAGAACCAATTCTTTGAAAATGAAATTTAATGAACTTCCTTCACTCCCAGATGCTTCTGATATAATTAATTTCTGGCAATCGTTGCCCTGTGAAATTTTCCAGAACTGAGAAAATTTGCTCAGAGTTATATCTGTCATTTTGGAACTACATACAGATGCGAACAACAAGCATTTTCATAAATGAAAATGATTAAGAATAAACTACGGCCGCGACTGACTGATTCAAATTTGAAAAACTATTTTATGCTTTCTGTAACTGATTTAACTCCAAACATTACAAGCTTAGCAAAAGCAAAGCAATTTCAAAAGTCAATAAAATAATTAATGTTTATCTTGTCTTTATATGAAATCCTTTTATTTAAAACTGCTAAAAGTGTCTATATTACCATATATATAATAAATCATTTTATGCATTACTGTTAAATATATCCATATTACTATATTTTAAAAGGGCTGAAAAGTGGTATAAGTTTGTATGGCGCATCTTAACTAAAAAATGAAAAAATTGATGCATGAACTATAAAAAGTTGGCCACCCCTGGGCTAGAGGAACCAGAACAAGGGGTCATCCCTGAAAGTTGAATAAAGGTATGGTCAGTAGGGGGTGTGAGTACTAGATTTTTTGCTTGGAGAGTGGTGAATGAGTGAGTGAAATTGGTTGCCGCAGTCAGTTGCGAGTGCTTTTTTCTGTTAATTTGTTCAAGGAGAGGTAAGATAGATTGGGTCTCCGGCAACGAGTCTTAACTCCATGGAGGTGCCCATATTATAATACGTATCAGCCTGTATTGAGATTTATGAAAAGAAGAAAGAAGCTCCTGTTAAGTCATCTCTTTATAATTTCACAAGGTCATACAGCTAAATTAAACATTTTTTAAATTTCTATCTTCTCATACCATTTATTCTGTATTATATTACTTTGCATTAATAATTACATACTGAAATCTAATTTGTGTGTAAATTCTGTAACTGATAAATGCAATACCACATACACATAATATAAACACGTAAACAATAGGGCATGATTAACAGGCAAAGGGATTAAATCTAACTAGTAAAATTCAAATTATGTGCAGTTTATGGAATGTAACTATTACGTAAACCAGAGACTGCCTGTATACTGAACAGACTTGTAAACAAATAGGCAAACTACATCCCTGTCTTACATCTCAATTAATTTTAATCTGTTCTGTTATTTATTATCTAATTATAACTTTCTGTGTCTTTATATAAACTTTGTAGAGCTTGCACTAGTAATGATATCTTTTTTACATTATACTCTAATTTTTCTTTATGCATTTTATCAAAGGCTTTCTCATCATAATTTATACAATGACAGATTATAGAAAATATATACATATTGATATCATCTGAACCTGATCTTCAATGTCTAAAACTATTTTTCTTCTGAGAGTAGATTGATTGTAATTTGTCTTTTTTTTTCTCTTTTTTCAAAAATTTACCCTATATTTTGTAACCTGTATTTCATAAGCTTATTCCTCTGTCATTTCCACAGTCATCTCTATCTCCTTGCTTAAATGCAGATATAATTTTAGCTTTTGACCAATCTGATGGAATTTTACATTTAACAATCTTGATGAAAATATTCTTTACCATACATCCAAAGCTCTGTATTTATGCCATCTAATCCAGTTGATTTTTTTTTTATATATACCTTTCTTTCTTGTTTCTTTGAGTTCTTCCAGTCTAACTGGCTCTATATACTGATTTCTTCATTGCTATTTGGGTGATACCATAGTAGCTTTGGGTGATACCATAAATTCTTATTATTATTATTCAGGACCTCATGGAGTCACATGATTAATTGTGGGGGGGGGCCACATTCTAAACAAGACAAATCTATCACATGACTCCTTAAACTCATGCACCTTTGTGCTCTCACCACCATACAAGCAACGCATTCCATGGTTGTCCGTGCGGTTAGCCTAGTGGCTATGTGCTTCGCAACCATATGCCTGGGGAGGGAGTGTCCTAGGTTTGATTCCCATCGACAACATGAGGAGCTTAAGGATATTCCTCAGCCATAGCTAAGTTAGTAGGTCTTGGGTGTAGACAGCAGGGTCCCCCCCCCCGATTCAAAATGAATTTAAACCATTTTCCTCCATAGTTGCACATTTAAATATAAGAGACTTTTTCTACAACTGAACTGATCTTTAACCAACCTGACCTATATAAATATGTATAAAACTCCTAATTACAAGAAACTTAAATGAAGTCCTGCCTAACATCCACAGAGGGCACTCTTCCTACTGGGACCAAGGCTACAAGTACAATCATTTCCACTTTCTTTGTATATAGCAAAAACAAACAAAATACTAGGAGCATTAAACTAGCATTTAATTTCATTTTGCTATGCTTTACTTCCACTAAATGCTGACATATAAATGAATGTCAAAATCGTTGATGAATTTTATTGTCTGCTGCACAATCATTACCATGTTTATTCGAGACCTGAAGCAGCTTGAAAAAGTACCATGTTTCAATTTAGAGCAGGGTTTCCAAATTATCTCTTATCCAACCAAAGGTACTAATCTGCCATAGGTGTGTAAATTTTTTTTGTGGATTGAAGAGTCATTAAAAAAATAACTTTAATTTTTTAGTAATAACTTATTTCATATTATTCACTTATATATTTCTGGCCTGATTGACAAAATGGATCATCTGCCAGCTCTTCAACCAATGGGAGTATGGGTCAAATCCATCTAGAATGTTAAAAACTTGAAAGAGCTTTTCAACTGAAGGTGAGAGCCACCCTTATATGAAAGTAGCTTAGCTCCCCCACTTCCTCTGGATGGGGTTTTCATCCCACAAGACAGAAAAACTGACCAGAGAATACATGCAATTAATACACAATGCACACTAAGTGTATTAATGTAATCATTTATTCATTAAAGAAAGGAGAGAGTAAGTTTTGAATTGTGACATGATTCCCTCATTAGTTGTGCATGGTGTGTGTGTGTGCCTCAATCAGTAAATAGTCAATTTGGTATGCATACTACAGAAATAACGTTGACTGTTGATTAATTAGGGTATTGTTTGATGTAGATTGTCAAGTACTGAAGAGCACACAAACAGGAATGAAGAAAGATAGTATAATTTTTATAGAGCTCAATAACAGGTGTTTCTAAGCCAAATTCCTATTTACAAAACAATCTCCATTCTACACACCCACATCCTAACCACACTTTGCAAACGTAAGCTGAAAGGAACATTTTGGACATTTGATTCCTCGTTGCACACCCAAAAACAGCATAACAGCATTCTGATTTACTTTTAACCCCTTCCACATGTTACTTTTCCCCTACTAACTCACTGTACTGATATCACTTCTGAAATGCATCATCAACTAGAAATTCAAATTTTGTCATTTTTTTTTTTTTGTTTTTAATATTCTTGTAGTCTATAACAAGCAAAGAATTTTTTGTATATTACTTCTCTTAGCAATAATGTACAAAATTCAGAGTTTAATGAAATCATTAATGCTGTTCTCGAGTGTACTTTGGAACTTTTTTTTTTTAACAAGCTTATAGATTGGATATTTTCAATACCTGTTAATTTTATATTATTTGCTATCATGACCACATAGTTTTCCTTTTCTTTTCTTTTCTCTCTGGTAAAATGTGTAACATCCATAAAAAAAAGTTGAATTATTTTATAATTTTTATTATTTATTTTATTATGAAATGCATTATATATATTTAAGAATGGTAGCAATTCACTTTGTACCCACTGCTGTATTTTATAAGATACCAAAATACATATAACTCATTTACATATACTGAAAAACAACAGGTACAGTATACACACATCTCTACATAAATATACTTTGAGCACAATACAAATATTGTGAATGATATTTTATAGGATATCAAGATGCATCCACTCATCTAAATGATTAAAAACATCAGCTTTTGCTTACTCATTTAGTGTCTGAAATATTTAGTCTATTCATAAAATATAAATAAATATGTGTAATAATTTCTTTAAAGAAAAATCTTTAAAAAGATTATTACACAGAAAGAAATTTATATACAAAAATAATTTAGCAAAATGAAGAAGTCTTAAAACAAGTTTTTGCAACTTACCATATCACAAGCCTCAAAAATTGTTTGCAGTTCTTCCTCTGATAAAAGCTGACTGCAAGAAAGGGGAATTAAAGCAATATTATAAGTGGCAAGAATAAACAACTTAATAACTATTATTGTAATTAACTAAATACTTAGACAGTTTCCCTACTTGGTTACAATGTGAATTATACTCGACAAGAAATAATCTTCTCATTTTAATTATATACCCAAATCTAAGCATGATGGAACTTCATGACCAGTCTACTCATACACAGAGTAGACTGGTCTGTGAGGTCAACAGAGAGTCTGTTGACCTCACATTAATTGCCTTACAAAACCATTATGAAAAGGATCACTATCCAGACTAGTTTCAACCTTTATTGAGATCTTATCAGGTAGCTACACCCATGATCCAAAGGTTAAATAAATGCAGAAGTTATATTTTCCATATAGAAGGAGCAAAAAGGTGTATTGCTTTATTATTAAATGCTCAGGATGAGAGATAGTCGTGGAAAGGTTTTCTGCTTAGTTACAATATGAATTATACTTGACAAATTACATTCTTGTTTTAATCCTATACCCAAGCGTAAGTATGATGTAACTTCACAACTAGTCTCTTGTATATAGAGGCTGTAGATTTCGATAAAGGTTGAAACCAGTCTGGACAGTATCTTTCCCATAACTGTATTTATTTTATGTATTTTTATTTCAATAATCACAGCACAAAAAAGTAAACAAATAAATAAACAAATATAGAACATAAAAATAAGTTGAGGAATCAATCACTTCACAGTTTCAAATAACATGCTTTTTTTTGTTTTTGAATTAACATAGTTCATAAACTGATATCACAATTTCTTTAATGCAAGTTAAAAATTCACTAAAAAATAAGGAATCTTCTGGATTGGAAAACAAAGACATCAAGGCAGTCAAATAAATAAAGAATGAACAGAGGATGTTGCTGACATAGAACGAGGACATAAAACAAAGATGGAAGGAACATTACTATCATCTGCTAAACTAAACCCACCCTAACAAAGCTTTGCTCAACCTATTAACAACAGGTCCTGTGCCAGAAAAAAACAGATTGACCAGTTGCCAAAATGGCAAATACCAAAACCACAGGACCTGATGATATCCAGGTTGAATTGTGGAAAAGATTGGGTGTGACCCTCCTGACAAATCTTTTCCACAGGATCTTTGCAGAGAGAATGCTACATGCAAAATATTTCCAAATTAGACACACAAAAAAAAGTCTTCTGGCCCTGATGGCATTCCTCCAATTGTCCTGAAGGTTTGTGCACCAGAACTGACTCCTATCCTATGTCACCTCTTACTACACTGGTATTTATCCCACAGGTTGGAAATTGGCCTATGTTCAACTCATTACCAAGAAGGGTGACAAATCACTGCCATCAAACTACCACCCTATCTCACTGACCTCAGTCCTATCTAAAGTAATGGAGAGAACCATCAATTCCCAACTACTATACTACCTCGAAGGTACCCAGCTAATAAATGATCACCAGTATGGATCCCATCACTGCCAATCAACAGGAGATCTACTCTCATATATCACCCATCTCTGGACATAGTGAGAGGTTTGATGAATCTCAAGTGGTTGTACTTGATATCTCCAAAGCTTTTGACTGGGTGTGGCACAAAGGCTTACTAAACAAATTCCCATCATTTGGTTTGTCCCAGGACTTCTGCAGTTGGATTGCCAGATTTCTGTCTGGGTGCACAAAATGTGTGATGGCAGATGGTTCCTTTATCCTCTCACCATTCAACTAATGCCAGGGTTCCACAAGGTTCTGTTCTCTCACCAACCATCTTCCTTCTGTATATCAATGACCTACTTCAGTTGACCTCCAACCCAATACACAGTTTTGCAGATGACAGCATGTTGCACTCCTCCCTTTCATTTGATAAACCTTGCTCAACACAAATCACCTCAACCACCACTGCCCTCAATTCTGATCTCCAAGCCATCCTCCAATGGGGGTTCAGATAACCACATCAATTTTAATGTTGATAAAACCCAGTTCTGTCTTATTTCTTACAAAAATAATCACGTTTTTCTAGTATTACCTTTGACAACATCCAAATTTCCAGACAAGATGAGATTTCTCTTCTTGACATCACCCTGATATCAAGTGTCTCCTGGCATAAACACATCACAACCATTAAATTTTGCCGCTTCTAAAAAACCAGGATTTCTCTTTTGCTCAAGACATCACTTTTGAACAGCTGTTAACCTTAAAGAAATTTACCCAGCTATCAAATACTGCTCTCACATTTGGAGTGGAGCTCCTAAAGTTCCCTCAGAATGCTTGGCTCAATACAGAGGAGAGCAATTAGATTGATAACAGCTGCCGTACTTTCACACAGATGTTTAGTATCTGCAATCTGTGTATTCAATAAATATTTCCACGGCAAATGTTCATCTGAAATAGCTCAATAATTCTTCCACTCAGTACTAAGCCTGTTGGAATGCGTACAGCTGCTGTCCAATATCCTTTCACAGTACACCTTGAAATATCCACAGAACAAGTTGCTTTTCTTCCTTCTTCATACCTGCTACTGTTATTGTGGAATAGTATTTTCCCCTTATAAGTTTAGTTTCCTAAGGAATACAATATACAGGCGTTTAAATCAAACATAAACAAGTTTCTCCTTTCATAACCCACTACTCATACATGGTACTAACACACTATAGGTTGACTAACTAACCTCTTGTATTCTTACTAAATAGCTTAAGGAAATTACAACGTACGATAGAATATACATTAAAATAAATTTCAGAACACAAGGACTACATCCATTTTCACCAATACAGCCACTCTGGTTTTGCAGACCATGCGCTGGATTCCTGCCATAGAATATGATGGAAAAAAGCCACGATAATACACCATAGTAAATTCAAATACAAAAGGCTTTTCATGGAATCAGCCTCAGCCCTAAGAAACAATCCAATATAAACAAATTTGGATGCATGAGACTGCCTCAAATTTGGGAAACCTACATCAGAAGACCTTCAGCCCAATCAGCCAAGAATACCAACACTGCCCGGTAGGGGGGGGGACCATCAGGACTTTTAGGAGAAAGAATAGCTTCCTGCTTCGTTCCTCATTTACTGTGTGTTGTGTTTGCGTGCACGTGTCTTGTATTTAAGTTCCTGTGATAATGGCAACGTGATGTTGCCGAAATATTGGAAGTGTATTCAAATTTATTTTAATGTATATTCTATTGTACGTTGTAATTTCCTTAAGCTATTTAATAAGAATGTATAACCAACGTCTAAGCCTTTCGACGAGAATAACCTCTTGTACTTGGGCTCAGCATAAAAAAGGATAGCTGGAGGAAAGATATCTGATACCGTTCTCTAAAAATAAATGAGACTTGCGGCTGCAAGAATTTCAGAGCCATGAAACTCATCTCTCACACATTCAAAATATGAGAATGAATGCTTAATCAGAAATTTCAGGAAGGAACAAATGTGGTTTTGTCTCAGAAAAACTTCGACTGATGTATACATTTTCAGAAATTTTGTAGAAAGGTACAAAGATAACAAAAATACTCTACATTTAGTATTTATTGATGGAATCTGATCTGTGAAACCTGAAAAGGGCCTCAAAAATGCCCTTATTAAATTGATGAATGTCATCATGTACAGGAATGTCACAACCAAAGTGAGAGACCCAAGAGGGTTGGAAATCAAGTGGGAGTATATCAAGGATCAGCACTAAGATTGCTTCTGTGTAACTTGGTCTTGGACTATGTAACAGCACACATTCAACAACTTGTCCCATGAGATATTTTATATGCTGATGACATTGTCCTGATGAATGATAACCTAGATTTATAGTTGGATGTCTAAATAAGCAGAGGACAGCTCTGGAAACTGGTGATTTGTAAATTAGCAGACAGAATACAGTGCATGTGCTGTGCTTTTTTTAATGGCACTAACAATAACATCATATACTTTCAAGATACCCCCACCCCCAACTCAAGATGGTTGACAGCTTCAAGTACTTGGGCTCAGTCCTCACAAATGATAGCACCACTGATGGAACATTGCATGAACATTAGCTGTATGAAATGTAAAGCATTGTCCACAGTATCATGCAACAGAAGCATGCCTGGCTGCAGGTGGTGACTGCAGGCATTACCATGCTGGACAAAGTGCATAATGAACAAATCAGTGGGAACTTCAAAATTAGATCTATTGTTGATAAAATAACTCAGCTACAACTTAGATGGTTTGGACATGTCACGAGATGCCGAGTAGATCACATGATGCAGAAGATGATGGAAGTGAGGTGAAAATATTCTGTGATTACGGAGAGCTGCTGACCACAAGTGAAATGGGATAATGTTGAAGACAAAGAAAAAGAAGTTAAAAATTCACCTAAAACATTCCATTCACACTGGTCCATATGAAACTTTTTGACTGTCCTTGACATTGCAGCAAGGCAGAGCTTTATCATATCACTAAATACAGTATGAAGACAATTAGAATCTATGTGCTATATTTGGAAATAAGTAGTATAATTACAGACAGCTGATTAAAAACACTCTTGCATAATGAAAAGTACCTACCCTCCTTTAGACACTATACCGGATAATACAAGCCAAACAAAGCTTTATTGTAGCTGCAAAGATAGCAGCATCTATCTAAGCTGGGTGCAGAAACAAGGCAATATATGAAATGCAATATTTAAAAAAGCAAATAAAGATACACACACACATCTGTAACGTGAAATCATAATTGCATTTGAGATTTTCTATATCATTAAGATAGTTCATCATCATCAAATTCCTGACATGTACCCTCAAGGGGTGTTCAGGATATGATAGTACTACATGAAAAATTTACATCATTACTAACTTCCTATCTACAATTTTCCTCCAAATCAGTCTGTTACTTGTCAAGACTCCAATATTATCATTATCAGATCTTATATTTCTATCGTCTAACGCACATTGTATCGTATCAATCCACCTATATCTTGGTCTTCCTCTGGGTCGTTTTCCTGCCACCTGGCAGAGAACACTTGTTTTGCTAATCTTTCCTCGCCCATTCTGTGTAAGTGACCATACCACCTGAGATTAGCTCTGCTAATGCATTCCTGGATGCCAAGGAAGTCAAGCTCTTTCCAAATATCCCCATTTTTAATATGATATTGCCATTGATGCCATCTGTTCACGCCTCTAATCTTTCTCAGGACTCTCATATCTGCAGTCTGTATGTCTTGGGTCAAGTGTTTTACTTCTGACCCAGCTCTCAGATCCATAAGTTAAAACTGGTTTGAACACTGTCTTGTATACAGCTAATTTAGTGTTCCAACTAATTTCCTCTCTTATTCCATATGAATTTATTCAATTGACTTCCTACCATACCAGCTTTGTTGATTCTGTTGTCTATTTCCATATTTACTTTACCATCTTCAGTAAAAAGCGTGCCTAAGTAGCTGAAATATTTTACTTGTTCCACAGGTTTCCCCGTTCACAACACAGTTGACATTTTCAACAATTCTACCCATTTTCATTGTCTTTGTCTTTTTATTGCTGACCTTCATACCATATCTATTACAACAGTTATTCAATTTAGTCAAGCAATCTTGCAAACTTGTAGCGGATTTATTTAGAAGTATAACATTGTCTGCATAAAGCAAAGAGCTGATATTAACATCTCCAATTTTGATATCATGTTTAATACTGCTTTCCTTCATAACGTGATCCATATAGATAATGAATAACAGAGGGGATAATGTACATCCTTGCCTCACACCAGATTTAACATTAAACCATCTTCCTGAACTTCCTTCAATTCTAACTGCCGACGTACGACTCAAATACAGACTAAGTATTGCTTGATATATTGCACCATTGACACCATATAACTGTAGCGTATTGAATAGCTTCTCTCTTGGCATCTTGTCATATGCCTTTTCCAGATCGACAAAACTTAAATACAGATCTTTGTTATATTCCCATGCTTTCTCAACTATTTGTCGTAAAGTGAAGATCTGATTCTGACAGCCTCTATTTTGCCTGAATCCAGCTTGTTCTTCACCAAGCTTTTCTTCCACAATTCTTCTTCTCAACCGTTTCTGAAGTATACTTGCATAAATCTTACCAGGAACACTCAGTAGGGAAATACCTCTGTAATTCTCACATTCAGTTTTATTTCCCTTTTTTATATATGGGTACTATTAGAGCTCTACTCCAATTATCGGGAATTCGTCCCTCTTTCCAAGCTTTCTGAACTATGCAGTGCAGCCACTGTAAGACTCTTATACCACCATACTTCAGTATTTCTGGTCGAATATCATCTACTCCTGCTGCCTTTCCACATTTCAAGCCTTTGATGGCTTTTTCTACTTCAAGTATGGATATGTATTCCTGACTGCATGCCTGGTCAGTGTTTTTTTACCACTGTGCTGTCATCACTACTTGTTTCATTTAGCAATTTTTCAAAGTAATTACTCTATACTTCAAGGATATCTTTTTCTTCTGTTTTCATGTCATCTTTTTCATTAATATCTCCTTTTACAGCACTCTTTCCTCCATTTCTAAGCTTCTTCAACAACCTCCAGAATATCTTACCCCCTTCTTGATATTTATTTGCTATGTTCTTGCCTCCCATGACTTTTGTTTAGCTAGTTTTACACAGTGTTTCACTTTCTTACATTTGTCTCAGTATTCTCTAAGAGCAAAAGCTGACTTATTTTCCAGGAACTTTTGATATGCTTCCTTCTTTTCCTTCACTGCTTCTTTAACTTCCTGTGTCCACCATGGAGTTCTGATTTTTCTATCCTTGCACACAACCTCACCACATGCCTCTCTGGCTGAATCAATCAGGGTTTTCTTCAAGGCTTGCCACTGAATCTCCAAGGTTTGGTTCCTGTTCTCAAACTCTTTCATTTTTTTCTACAATAATCTTTGTATATTTTAGTCTACAGTTCACATCTGAGAGCTGCTCAACTTTTATTCACTTTTTACAAATAAAATTTAACCCAAAACATGTATGTGCCACATACTGTATGTTGAAAACATAAAAAAGCGCACACACTATACAGAAGGGACATATAATAATATGTCAAGCAAATTCCTGCTCAAAACAAAACATGAGAAGCAACACCTCACTGTGAATGAATTCATGGTGTTTTTTTGCTGAGAGGGGCACAAAGCAAATTATGAAATTATAAAATCAAATGATGAATGCAACTTTGCTGCAAAGTACGAATGTTCATATGTAGTGTAAACACAGTGTGGAAAGATAAAAATGTTTATATAAGCATCAAACTAAATATCCAAATGTTTATTTAATCATGGCTTGAACCACAATGCTTAATGAATGCCAATGATCTAAAGAGGTGAATGAAAAGTTATCACTTTAGAGCAAAAACTTGAATTAAGAGAAATGAGATAAGAAAACATAAATTATATGTGATTCTGGATTGAGCTGAATGAGGCAACAGTGCAAACTTTTGACAGAAATGTTTAGCAATTATTAAACTTACATTCGGAAGAACTGAGTGATAACAACCTTATTAACATCAATGAACAATATGTATAAAAAGAACAAGATGACTGAAATGCAGAATAAAATGTAACAAGGTAGATAACTTTTAAAGAATTTAAATCACTGTTCTGAGTTGTTGAAACTTTAAAACACCAACTTATGGATATTGATCTTAGTATGGAAGTCCACTGGAATGTAGACAAAGTTACAAGATATATACACAAAGAAAAAGAAACAAAAGTTAGTGCAAAGAATCTTGTTCAAATATTTCTCATAATTTTCTTTTAAATCTTAAAAACATGTATTTTTATCATAGTTCAATTCAAAATACAAGGTGCTAATACAATTTGTCACAGTATGAAAACAGCAACAAATAGTTAGTAGTGGAAAACAGTTTAAAACTGTAATAGACAACATAAAGAACTATATGAACCAATTGATGTCATCTATTGCTTGATACAGAGAGGCTGATGTATTAATTCGATCTTAAAATGACTGGCTCCCAGATTTTTGATAAATTGATATAGCCATACTTGTGTAGGTTTGGGAAATGTTTTAAAGTGGCTGCTGATTCGAAAAATCATGTATCAAATAATAGATGGTGACAATTAAGACTTTAGAAATTTTTTTTTTTTACCTTGGGTTTATTATACGTTAACGATACCAAGAAATTTCATACTTGGTTTTAATCCTTTTCCCAAGGAAGCAAAACAAAGTTTTTGGGGTGAAATATATTTACGTCTGAGCTACTTGTATATAAAGGCTACTGACTTCATATGACTTGTCTTAGTATCCCATAATGCAAAGCACACACACTCCTTTCAGACATGTATAATACAATGCATAATGGGAAGGGTCACCACCCAGACTGGTTTTGACCTTTATTGAGGTCTCATCAGTGGGAACCAGAGTTGGGAGAGAGATAACAAGGAATATGCTTTAATCCTTTTCCCAAGGATTAAAACTTTGTGCAAAACAGTAACCAAATTGTTCAAGTTTCTGTAAGAGTTCTGACCACTTATACTCTTGTGTTTTCTATAAATTTCCTTCTAAAGGGTGTCCTAAAATTCACGCAAGATTTAAATTTAGCGCCATTTGTGTGGTAAAGTGTTGCCAATGAGAAAAAAAAGACAGCGTGACAGCTGACAGTTCAGAGTTATTAAAAATGGAGTGCTACACGAAAGAACAACGCATTTTCATTGTTGAGCAATATTTTAAAAACAATGAAGGTTTGGCAGCTACAGTTCGCAATTTTTGTACAAAATATGGTCGGAATACTGATTTAACTTCATCAACTGTGAAAAGACTAATTAAAAAATTCAAGGAAACTGGATCGATTAGTGATCTTATACACTCTGGCTGTCCTTCAACAAGTCGTTCAACAGAAAACATCGAAGCAGTTCCTGAGAGTGTTGCTGAGAGTCCAGGAACATCAATTCAGCACCGTGGTTTTGAATTGGGCATTTTGAGAAGCTCTCTACAGTGTATTCTCACGAAAGATTTGCATCTATATGCTTACAAAGTTCAATTGACTCAAGAACTGAAGCCTACTGACCACACACAGCGAAGAGAGTTCGTTGAATAGATTATGGAACAACAACAAGTGGATGCTTATTTTTCGAAGAAAATCATCTTCAGTGATGAGGCTCATTTTCATCTTGATGGCTTCATTAATCGACAAAATTGTCGCATTTGGAGTTCAGAAAATCCACGAGTGATTGTTGAGAAACAAATGCATCCACAATGTGTCACTGTTTGGTGCAGATTTTGGGCTGGAGGCATCATCGGTCCATTCTTCTTCGAAAATGCCGCTGGTAAGGCAATAACAGTTAATGGTGCTCGCTATCCCGACATGATAATCCAGTTTTTTGTGCCTAAATTGCAAGATATGGATGTGGACGACATGTGGTTTCAACGAGACGGTGCCACATGCCATACAGCCCGAGAAACAATTCAATTACTGCATGAGTCATTTCCTGGTCATGTAATTTCCCGTTTTGGTGATCAGAATTGGCCACCCAGATCATGTGACTTAACGCCGTTGGACTTTTTTCTTTGGGGTTTTTTGAAGTCTAAGGTTTATGCCAACAAGCCCATGACCACCCACGCCTTGAAGGAGGAAATTGAGCGCTGTATCAACGAAATTCAGCCACATTAATGCAAAACGGTCATGTAAATTTCAACAAAAGAGTGCGTATGAGCCAGCAAAGCCGTGGGGGCCATTTACCCAATATGCTATTCCATGCATAACCCTATAATGTATACTTTATGAATTGCGTGAATTTTGGGACACCCTGTAGGTCTTCCCCAGCAGTATCTTTCCTTCTACTCTTCTGTTTTGGAGAATTTCAGGAAACGTTTTAGTAGACATTCTGTACACACATCCATACCAGTTAAACTGTTTTTCTTTGATTCTTGTTATTATGAAAATATGTTTGTGTGTAATTCTTCTCTGATCTGCTGCTTGGTTTTTATTTCATTCTATTATGTTTCTTGAAATTCTCCAAAACAGAAGAGTAGAAGGAAAGATACTGCTGGGGAAGACCTAGAAGGAAATTATAGAAAACACAAGAGTATAAGTGGTCAGAACTCTTACAGAAACTTGAAACTGTTCAAGTTTCTTACAGAAAAAGAACTGTGGAGAGTACCAGTGAGCTATTTACTCTTACTTTAAGTTCTTTGGAGAGATGTATTTTTTCATATTTGTAAGTTAGGTAGCAAGACCACCTTAGATTGTGTTTAATATTTTCTTCATAATTTAGCCTGTTTAGTGATCAATGAGCCTAAGTAATTAAATTTTATAACTTGTCCCAGTTTATTTCCTTCCACTTCTATATTAAGTTGTTCTCCATTTCTGCCTGATACTGTTTTGGTTTTACTAAAATTTATCTGCACAGCATAGTCATTACTGTTTTTATGT